>NW_026886692.1:0-8060 GCF_032173495.1 Musca vetustissima | reverse complement strand
GTTACGCATCGGCCTGTTGACCTTTAAATTGATACCAATTATATGGCCGTATGTACTCAGATGTGGGAGTTACACATAAACATTTACAGGTGCTTATGTATTCAGATATTATTTAGTAACCCTTTACCACGCTAGAGGATGGAAATACAGCGCTGATCGCTTTAAAACGTTCCATGATGTTCCAGTTATGGTCAAGGATAACACCTACAATTTTCGGTGATGATCAGATAATAATATTGTGATGAAGTGGACCGAAAACAGAATTTTTTGTGTGTTTTTCGAGTCGATCTATAGGCCACAATTATAAACCGAACATAACAACACAACGCACGGTGAAGGGACAAGTAATTAAAAGGGCTGTACTGAATATTAGAAAATATGTCAGTGTAAGGAAGAGGTGCTGTGGACCTTATCGGGCAAGAGCGTGCAAATATCACGAAATATTGCTCAGGCTCGCATTAAAAATCCGCAGAAAGTTAGAGTTCCGTGGTAGTTGTGTAGGGTATCGTATGGTCGGCCCCGTCCGACTATACTGCTCCGCTCACTGGTTTTATTTACACTTGATGTTGTTCTGCATGTTCATGGAAAGTTTTGTGCCTTTGAGATGCAAGTCTGTCCATACCATAGCTCGTGTGTTAAGTTTCGAGGAAATCGGGTTAGATTCAGATTTAAGTTCGCTTAGTTTAATGTCAATGTTCCTTCGAAAATGAGACGTCTGTTAGGATACATATGTAGAATATACCCAAAGTGAAGGGTATCATATAGTCGGCCCATTCCGACATTACTACTTTCCTTACTGAATTAAAAATATTTCTTCAAGGACTTCAACAAGGCGTGGATTTTTTAAAGAATATTTTTTCAAGGACTACAACAAGGCGTGGATTTTTTAAAGAATATTTTTTCAAGGACTACAACAAGTCGTGGATTTTTTAAAGAATATTTTTTCAAGGACTACAACAAGGCGTGGATTTTTTAAAGAATATTTTTTCAAGGACTACAACAAGGCGTGGATTTTTTAAAGAATATTTTTTCAAGGACTACAACAAGGCGTGGATTTTTTAAAGAATATTTTTTCAAGGACTACAACAAGGCGTGGATTTTTTAAAGAATATTTTTTCAAGGACTACAACAAGGCGTGGATTTTTTCAAGGACTACCAATAAGCGTGGATTTTTTTAAGAAACATTTTTCAAGGACTATTACAAGGCCTGGTTTTTTTGAAGAATCTTTTTTCAAAGACCTATTAATAGGCGTGGATTTATTAAAGAATATTTTTTGAGGTGTATTATAGGTGGTGTGTATTTTAATATTTTCAAAGACTATTCCTCATTTAATGTTTAAAACCGTTCAATAGTGGTTTCATTACAAATCCTCCACTTCCATTGCAAAACTAAGCAAAGAAAGTATATTAAATCATTTGAACATTGAACATTTCGTTTCCATTTGGCAGCTACAATACAAACCCCGCTACAGAGATAGATGATGTACTCCTCCGTACATGTTTTGTAACTGTCCTAACCTATTTGTTCGTGGTTTAGTGGCCTAACAACAAATTGTACAATATGTTTCTGTGAATTTGACAGTTATTCGTTTGTTCGTTCTTTCTTTTACTCTTTTGCATAGTGGCTCCAGCGTCATCATTAGCAGCAGAATCCTGATCATTGCACTGCGATGTCTGCTTGTCATTTACTTGCTTTGTGAATTATTTTCACTTCGTCTTCATTTCATTTTGGAGTTGATTCAATTCTTTCATTCAGTCATTCATTTCGAATTTCGAGCAATGGCAAACGGCAGCAGCTACATTTATTCAGCGATAGAGTACAAAAAGGTACTACTCTACAAACGTAGCGATGTCATTGTATCGTCCGCGACACTATGTCACTCGGGAACCATTGCAGTGCCCGGACAGAGAATCAGACACAGCGGAGCAAATTGAAAATAATTGAACCATGCTTTTTAACCATCAAACGTTTGAATGTCATTCAATTTGACCAAGCCAATGATACAAATGACGAACAAATAAACCGACATTGACCAACTCAATAAATGTGTTGTTGGCGGTGGTCGGTTGGCAATTGGTAAGGTTGGTGGTGGTGGCGATGGTGGCTGTGTTTTGTGGCAGTGCCAAACCAGAAATTAAGATTGGGAGTAATTTTTTTCAATTGCAAAATAAATATTAACTAGGAAATTTAATTAGAATTGGAAATGGATTTTTTACATTTAATTTTGTAGGGGTGGATATAATATATTTTCAAGAATTTAAGTTACTTTTTTGGGTATTACAAAAAATATATTTTTTAATAAATTCCAACTTCTGTTTGTTAATTAAAAATATTCCCTGATAAGTTTTAAAAAATCTGATAGTAATAGTAATTTATAACAGACAAATTCTTTAATAAATTCACGCTTCTGTGAAGTTCGTTGTAAAAAAAATAATAAATCCAAGATTTGTGGAGACTCTCGAAAAAAATATTTAATAATTTTACACCTTGTGGAGATCCATGGACTATTCCTTAATAGCTTTGCAATATATTTATTTGTGTGCTAGCGAAGTGCCCGTTACTTCGTTACTTCGTTACTTCCGTTCACTCAAATCTAAATTGTATTAAATATGGTACAATTTAGTACTAAATATGGTACAATTTAGTACTAAATATGGTACAGTTTAGTACTAAATATGGAACAATTTAGTACTAAATATGGTACAATTTAGTACTAAATATGGTACAATTTAGTACTAAATATGGTACAATTTAGTACTAAATATGGTACAAATTGGTACATTGGGTACGGTCATTGACCCCGGATTAAAGGTCATTGACCCCGGATTAAACGCTTAATCCGGATTAAGGTCATTGACACCGGATTAAGCGTCATTGACACCGGATTAAGGTCATTGACCCCGGATTAAAGGTCATTGACCCCGGATTAAGCCTTAATTCGGATTAAGGTCATTGGCCCTGGATTATACCTTAATGCGGATTAAGGTCATTGACCCCTTATTAAGGTCATTGACCCCGGATTAAGCCTTAATCCGGATTAAGGTCATTGACCCCGGATAAGGCCTTAATCCGGATTAAGGTCATTGGCCCTGGATTATACCTTAATCCGGATTAAGGTCATTGACCCCGTATTGAGCCTTAATCCGGATAAGGTCATTGACCCCGGATTAAGCCTTAATCCGGATTAAGGTCATTGACCCTTGATTAATCCTTAATCCGTATTAAGTTCATTGACCCCGGATTAAAGGTCATTGACCCCGGATTAAGCCTTAATCCGGATAAGGTCATTGACCCCGGATTAAGCCTTAATCCGGACTAAGGCCATTGACCCCGGATTAAGCCTTAATCCGTATTAAGGTCATTGACTCCGGATTAAGCCTTAATCCGTATTAAGGTTATTGACTCCGGATTAAAGGTAATTGACCCTGGATTAAGCCTTAATCCGGATTAAGGTCATTGACCCCGGATTAAGCATTAATCCGGATTGAGGTCATTGACGCCGGATTAAGGTCATTGACGCCGGATTAAGCATTAATCCGGATTAAGGTCATTGACCTTTAATCTGGGGTCATTGACCTTAATCCGGATTAAGGCTTAATTCGGGGTCAATGACCTTTAATCCGGGTTCAATGACCTTAATTCGGGGTCAATGACTTTTAATCCGGGGACAATTACCTTAATCCGGATTAACTTGGTTCTAAACTGTAACATATTTAGAACTAAATGTACCAAATTTAGTACTAAATTATACCAAATTTAGTACTAAATTATACCAAATTTAGCACTAAATTGTACCATATTGAGTACTAAATTATATCATATTAAGTACTAAATAGTACCAGATTTAGGACTAAATTGTACCAAATTTGATACAAGTTAGATTTGAGTGAACGGAGAGAGATGGAAAACTTATATTTGGAATTAAAATTACTGTTAGAGTACGTCATTCAGGTAGTGTTGAAGTGTATGATTGAGTACATGAGAAAGCTTTGGATATTCTAATAGTGCTAAATGCACTAAATATGGAACAACTTGGATTTGGGTAAAGGACAAAGATTTAATGCTGTACTATATTTAGTGAATGTAGAAGTACGATTGATATATTGAGGTAGTCTGGCAAATGTATATTATGTGTTCGAAAGGTGTGAAATGCAACTAAATATGGAAGCTGTAGGTATTTGCTAAAATATAGAATTATAATTTTGAATCTGTATAATTGAAAAAAAAGAGATTTTGGAAATTAGTGCTTCTTATGTGTGTAAAGGGTACTATATGGTATTAAACTTGATATTAGATGTAGCAATTGAAGTGGAATTCGGAATTATAGTACAAGAAATTATACAGTATTCATGAATTTCGTATAAAATAATATTTATTTGTGTTTTATTACAATTCCGCATAAGTAAGGAAAGCAGTAAAGTCGGACTGGGCCGACTATATGATACTCTTCACTACTTTGGTATATTCTACATAGTGTCGTAACAGACGTCGCCTTTCCGATGGAACATTGGCATGAAACGAACATGAAATTGAACGAACTTAAATATGTGACTTTAATCTATATTTGAACGGAAAATTATCAATCCATACATATGCCATTCTGCAACCTATTTAAATTTCATTTCATTCGGACATATTTATAGTCGCTTGCATACAATAGGACACAATAACGTCATTCTAGTCTCAATTTGATACGTTGTGCACAATTTCTTGTAAATCTGAAAAATATGTGGAGTTTGTTGCACCATTTACATAAAATCGGACAAAATTATTTATGAGCTATATTTATGTCTGAACCGATATTCACGAAACTTAACACATATCATTCTAGACTTAAGGGGACCCCCCATTCTCCGAGTCAAAAATTTTGTTGATATAATTCGAATCTACACAAATTATAAAATGTGCCTACAAAATTTCAAATGAAAATCTCAAGAACTTTTGAAGATATAGCCGATTTATTGTGTCAGCATCAAGTGACGGCTGAAGGGCTTCTCAAACTTTAAACGCGTTTTTCTCTAAACATGTTTTTGCGAATGGCGGGCATGATAACTCAAAAACTAATAACCCAATCGATTTCAAATTTTTACACGTTTCTCTGTGAGTGTATAGCTATCGTATGAACTAGGATAAAGCCAATCGGTGAAGATCATGCTTATTTTTTAACTTGGTTTTTGGTAAAAAATCGGCGATTTTCCAAAAATATTTTTTCAAAGGTCCGCCATTTTGTAAATTTTAGAGCGAAGTCAATAATCCTAGTTCATACGAGAGCCAGACATGTACTCTTTGTAACACCGTTGGAATTTTCGGATTCCGATGTTCCAGTGAGGAGTTATCGTGTCCGCCATCAAGAATAAGGACTTTTCTTTAATTACAAAAAACAACAACAAAACAACAACATAAATTGTTTATAAATTATTTTTCTTCTATTTTAAATCTTCAATTATATATGTGTAAAGTTACAAACCTTAACAAGCATTGGTATTGATTTACCAGCCCATTGAAAATCTTGAAAAATTAAATCAGTACTTACATACATAGCTGGCTTGTTACAGAACGTTTGTTCCATAAGCCGAGCTTAAAAAAGATTTCCAAGCTTAAAAGCTTAAAAAGATATGCCTTTTGAGCTGGGGCATTCTCGTTCATCCGCACAACATGGCCTAGCCACCGTAGTAACTGCAGCTCAATACGACTGACTACGTCCTGTCGACTGTTGATGTCCGCGTATAAATTGTAGAGCTCGTGGTTCATTCGACGCCGATATTTACCGTCGACGCAGATCGGCCCGTAAATCTTCCGGAGAATTTTTCTTTCAAACACCCCAAGAGCTGCCTCATCTGATTGCGCAAGTACCCATGCTTCTGATCCATATAATAGCACGGGTAGTATCAGCGTCTTGTAAAGTGTGAGTTTGGTCTGGCGGGAGGTGGTCTTGCTTTTAATTTGTTTGCTCAGACCATAGTAGCATCGGTTGGCCATCTCAATCCTTCTCTGAATTTCAAAACTTATGTCATTCGTTTTATTTATGGCTGCACCAAGGTATATAAAGTCTTTAACTACCTCGAAGCTGTAGCTCTCAAGTTCCATAGTTGGTCCGAGTCTACTGGAGGTCTTGCGCGTTGATACCATCAGTTTGGTCTTCATGCCGTTTACTGCCAGACCCACTTTGGCAGACTCCTCTTCAATTTGTTCAAAGGTGGCTGTTACCGCTCGCAATGTTCGACCCATTATATCGATGTCATCGGCGTAGGCGAGTAACATGTGTTGTTGGTGTACACCTTTGCGTATCGTATGACCTTTTCCAGTAGGATCTTAAAAAGATCATACGACACACTGTCACCTTTTCTGTATCCTCGTTCGGTATTGAAGGGCTCCGATAGGTATTTTCCTACTTTAACTGCTGATCATGTGCCACTTAAAGTTGTCCTGCATAGCCGTGTGAATTTTGCAGAAATGCAGAGGTGTTTAAAGCCATGTCTACGCTTTAAACACCTCTGAACGGATAGGGCTGTCGAATGCGGCTTTATAGTCGACAAATAGGTGGTATGTGCCGATGTGTTTTTCGGGGGTCTTCTCCAGGTTTTGGCGCAGAGTACAGTACACTACGCCAAATTTCGTGTAAATCGAAAGATATATAGGGACTTTGGTGCACCATTTATATAAAATCGGATGAACATATATATATATATATATATATATATGGGAGCTATATCTAAATGTGAACCGATTTTCACGAATCTCAGCAGACATCATTCTGGACTCAATTCAAATTTCATGCATATCGAAAGAAATATACGGGCTTGAGTGCTCCATTTATATTCAACCGGATGAAAATATATATGGGAGCTATGTATAAATCTGAACCGACTTTCACGAAACTTAACGCTCATAATTCTAGACTTAATTCAGTACTCTATGCCAATTTTCGTGCAAATCGTAAGATTTATAGGCACTTTGACACATCATTTATTTCAAATCGGACGAAAATATATATGGGAGCTATACCCAAATCTGAGCCGATTTTAACGAATCTCAGCAAACTTGACTTAAGTTAGTACACCATGCCGAATTTCGAAAGATATATTGGGACTTTGGTGTACAATTTTTTGGAACTGGTGCACCAAACTTCCAAGGATTTTCCGATTGATACAAAATTTGGCATAGCGTATTGCAGAGCGTACTGAAGTCGACCCATATTGATGTCCGTGAAGTTTTGTTGAAATCGGTTCAGATTTAGATATAACTTCCACATATAGTTTTGTCCGATTTCATGTAAATTGTGTACTAAACGCCCAAGAATTGTCCGAATGATACAAAAGTGTGCATAGCTTATTGAAATACGTCCATATTGATGTCTACGAAGTTTCGTCCGATTTTTGGTAAATGGTGTACCAAACTCCCAATATTAGTCCGATCAATACACAATTTTGCGCAACGTACTAAATTAGGTCTAGTTTGATTCCTGTGAAGTTTGGTTAAAATCGGTTAAGATTTATATATAGCTTCCATATATAATTTTCTCAGATTTTATTTAAATGATACACCGAAGAGCCTATCTTTATTCGATTTACACGGAATTTGGCAGAGTTGAGTTTAGAGTGGTGTATTGAAGTTGCAAAAAATCGGTGTAGATTTAGATATATCTCCCATTAGTCTGATTTTATGGAAATGGTGCACGGAGGAACATACGTTCCATATATACGAGATAAAATTTTGGACGGTGCACTGTGCTGCAACATACCAAATTGTATATGTCAGATTTAGACATATTTCTACACACATTATTTTGCTCTATTTTATAAATCCGATTGACATGCAATTTTTCATATGGGTTTTTAATTGGCTCTAATATCTATGTAGATCACACATTTAGTTTCGCTCGATTCCATTCCATTGTTCATCTAAAGAGTATATCTACAGGATATTGTATATATTAGCATATCTTGTAGTATCCAAATAATCGGCCTGTCTGAATTTTGAACTTTCCTTAATGTTTATTAATTAACAAGTTTTAATAAAACAAAATTTTTATATTAACATTTTAAAATAAAATTGTCAT
>NW_026886691.1:0-81123 GCF_032173495.1 Musca vetustissima | reverse complement strand
ATTCGTGTTTTGATCACATTGATTACATTCGGATATGTGGGAATATTTTCTATTATTCTTATTGAGAACAAATTGTAACAATATGCCATTTCCTCCCAAACTTAAATCCCTTTCATTGTAGTCGATTTTTTTTCTGAAAATTCTAAACCTCTTATAAAAGATACATGCGAAACAAAATACAATTTGAAACCTATTAAGCCATAAATGACAGAATGGTATTCAATTACCAAAAACCTTTTACGGGAATACAATGACAAATATTTTGTCAAATGCTTTTATTCAACTATAAGCCAGCCATGAAGGTACACACCCACCTACGCACGTACTTAACACTACAAAAAATAGTTTTAAATTAAATACTGTGGGAATTATGTACGAATTTTGAATGAAACCAAAAAAAGAGAATACCACACCCTGAGGCGACACTCATCCACTCAAATTGAATGAGGATGAGCATTAGAAATGGGCTACAATATAAAGCAATTAAAATTAAAGATCAAAACATTTGAACTGTCAAAATTATTGAAGGGCATAAAATAAAGATAATGAAAAGAAAAACAAAACCACAAAAATAATTATAATCTTTGCATAAGTAATCATTTTGGGGATATGAGGGATGGTTTTGAATTTTAAAAATACTCCAATGATAGTGAAGTAATAATTCGATCGTTCACGTAACTCGTTGGGAAAATGTGAAAAAATATTTGCAAGAATTAGGCGGTGTCAAAAAACAGACTTCAATCAGAAATTAATTAAAATACAGATTTTAATAAAGTTATGGGTTAAACATTTTAAATGTGCACCTCATAGAGGAGTGTATTAGAAAACATTGAGTCCACATATTATCATACAAACCCGCGCTACAACTTTAGCCTCATATATCCTTTTTACATCGTAAAATCTAATCTTACATACTTAAATTTGAAAATAAACTAAAGGTATTCATCATATCCAATCATCTTACGGATCGACAGACCGTTCATTCATCTTAAAGCCAGTTATACAATACCTTCATCGATTTTTATCAGACCATCCATCTGTTCAGTTAACAAAATCAATCGATCAGTTCGGCAATCCAAATATTCGTCCATCTATTTTTATCCCATCCAAAAACACAAACGTTATATTAGTCTATTTTTCCGCCTGTCTTTCTGTCAATCCGTTCATTTTCGATTTGATCTGTCATCTGGCTAAGCAATTCATCACACACGCGCCGTTCCATGCTTATGATGATGCCACACTATATGGTACGCAATTTCAAGTGGCTCACATTGGATTTGCATGGTCCATAAGAAGGCGCGTGGATTGTATCATCATCATCGACGGTTGGCGGCAAACGTTGTTTAGGTCAGTGTCTATGCTGCCCGTAGAGAGTCTGTGTTTATTCGAATACCTCTTGATCACTGTTTGCTTATTTTACGTACATTTTTCATCAATTTGCTATGCGCGTGTGGAACGAGCGACGGGTTTCTTTCTATTTCTATTTTTTGGTCTTAGTCCATAATTGAAAACATTAAAATTATTTAATTAGTTCACTTCTCTTTCGGACATCGCTACACTTAAATGTTCTTCTGTTTAATATTATAGAAATTGAAAAAAAAAATTAAAGTGCCAACAAGGAAGTGGTTGCAGCAGCGCGGAATATCTATGGGGTCACAGTGTTGAATTTAAACATCACTACACGAAACCGAATAATAGAAATGGTTCCAACGGTTACCATTTTAGATGAATAATAGGGCTTGTTGAGGTTGGTCTTTCATCCTTCTTGACCAAAACCGATATATAGGAAACAGAACATCAGCTGGTTCCTGTTCCTCCGTCGATTTCATTCTGTTGGTTACCATAGTCGTTGGTTGCCTGTTGGTTACCTTAGTCAATACGGCTTCCGACAGAGTCGTAACTCTAGACGCGTACGGTGAGTATCCTTTACGAAACTCAGGTATCCGATTAACGTGAAGTTTCCTAGTGCCTACCTAACGATAGTCTATCTCATACTTCCTAACTTCTTTTCTTGATCCAAAGAAATTCCTTCTCGAATTTTCCTCCGTTCCACTTTCAGTCAAATGCGTCTGAAGATTTATCACTTTGGATGTTGGAGCCGCCAGCGAGGATTCCCAAATGTCCTTGGGAAAAATATGGACCTATAGTGATAATTTTCTGCATAGATATATCTCAGTCTCCAAAACCCTGAATTGCCAAAATTACTGTCCTTTGGTTGAATAATACGGCTAAAACCTCCAAAATAGCGAAATTGAACGGGTTCTGATATACGGGAGCTATACAAAAACGTGGATCGATATACCCAGATATCAAAAATCATAGGAGCAATAGAAATAGTGCAAAATTTCAAAGCTCGATCTTAAATATTACGGTCTGAATGATATATCTAACGGGTTATGCGGGTTCGACTCTTTCAAAAGGTCCATAACTAAATGACAAATTTAGTTTACACTTCGGCTTGTGGTGGGGCTATAAAACATGCACTTTTAATGAAAACATTCTGGAAAGAAGTTTGTTATTCAAAATGTAAAAAAATTATCATTTACTTATTGATATGGGACTACGTAAAAAGATGTAACTACATTGGAAATGTTCGCCAAAGATGTATTTCACCATTCAAAAACACCGAAAGCCAAATTAACACCATGTCGGTGGGAAAATGTGGAGGAATCCTTCAAAATACCGAAATTGAGGCGGAACCTTTATTTGGGAGCTAAGATGTTTATACCCTTCACCACACTGTGGTACAGGGTATAATGTCAGGCAAAAATAATCCAGATAGACCCATGGTACCTTTTGAGAATATGCATAGAATTACTTTCTGAGTCGATTTATGCATGTCCGTCTGTCCGTCCGTCCATGTATTTTTGTTAACAAAGTACAGGTCGCATTTATGATCCGATTTGGATGAAATTTGGCACAGGTCACTTAATTGGCCCAAGGACGAACCCTATTGAAATTGGAAAAAAATCGGTTCAGATTTAGATATAGCTCCCATATATATTTTCGTCCGATTTAAGGTAAATGGTGCACCAAAGTCCCTATACATCTTTTGATTTGCACGAAATTTGGCATAGCGTAATGAATTAGTTCTAGAATTGTGTGTGTTAAGTTTCCTGAAAATCGGTTCAGATTTAGATATAGCTCCCATATATATTTTCGTCCGATTTTATGTGAATGATGGACCAAACTCCCAATATTTGTCCGATTGAGACAAAATTTTGCACAGAGTACTGAATTAGGTCCAGATTGAGGTCTTCGAAATTTTGTTAAAATCGGTTCAAATTTAGATATAGCTCCCATATATAGTTTCGTCCGATTTTTTGTGAATGATGCACCAAACTCCCAAAATTTGTCCGATTGGGACAAAATTTTGCTCAGAATACTGAATTAGGTCCAGACTGATGTCTGCGAAATTTTGTTTAAGGGGACCCCCCATTCTCGGGGTCAAAATTTTTGTTGATATAATTCGAATCTACACTGATTAAAGAATGTCTCTACAAAATTTCAAGTGAAAATCTGAAGAACTCTTGAAGATATAGCCGATTTATTGTGTCAGCATCAAGTGACGGCTGAGGGACTTCTCAAACTTTAAAAGCGTTTTTCTCTAAACATTTTTTTGCGAATGGCGGGCACGATAACTCAAAAACTAATAATCCAATCGGTTCCAAATTTTGCAACGTTTCGCTGGGAGTGTATAGCTCTGGTATGAACTAGGATAAAGCCAATCGGTGAAGATCTTCCTTATTTTTAACTTGGTTTTTGGTAAAAAATCGGTGATTTTCCAAAAATATTTTTTCAAAGGTCCACCATTTTGTTAATTTTAGAGCGAAGTCAATAATCCTAGTTCATACGGGAGCCAGACATGTACTCTTTCTAACACCGTTGGAATTTTCGGATTCCGATGTTCCAGTGAGTTATCATGCCCGCCATCAAAACTAAGGACTTTTCTTTAATTACAAAAAACAACAACAAAACAATAACAAAAATTTTTTGTAAATTATGTTTCTTCTCTTTTAAGTCTTCAATTATGTATGTGCAAAGTTACAAACCTTAACAAGCATTGGTATTGATTTACCCATTGAAAATCTTGACAAATTAAAATCGTGAATGGGTGGGGGGTTCCCTTAAATCGATTCAGATGTGAAACAATGTGATTCCAAAATATCGTATTACATCCATCTTGGTGGAAACCTCTGCCCAAAATAGAAAATATTAAATGGTACCGTTATGTGGGACTATACCACAAAGTGGACCCATATATCGCATTTGTAATACCAGGAGTCGTAGCAATATGTGTCCAAAATTTCAAAACTATATATTAAATATTGCGATCCCAATATGATTTCAATTTCCGAATATTTCGATGCTTTGCTAATGGAACGACAAATGTAATATACCCTCCAAGGTAGAAATTATATGCCACTATAAGAACTATAGCGTGTCTCTAATGTGCATTCTGCAATATCCACAAATTTCAAAACACATTTTCCATAAATATATACAATATATACAAAATGGAAAACATACGCTGAACATTAGAATACCCCACTACCACCATGTCGTTGCAGCTAATTCACCAGCCACCGGAACCGACGCTACTGGACGGCCAATTTTAATGGCTTATCCCCAATAGCAATTATTCGCACTTTCAACAACATTTTGAATTTACAGAAGAGTATTTAATGTTCGAACCAACAACAAAAACAACAGCACGCAATGGAGCAAACTACTAAATGATTATGGGCTGTAAAAATTGTTGAATGTTTTTGAAATAAATAAATTTTATTGCGGTGCACTTTATGCAGTAATATGTTGATATTTTTTGCTGTTGTGGTTGTTATTTCTGGCTTCCTTGAATTTTTCTCTGGCATAAAAATTTCGCCCAGACGCAATGATTACCAACCAAAATTACAAATTCAAGCCGACCATAACCAAGGAAATCAGCATCGACGTTGTATCCGCCGTAGTCGTCTTTAATTAACACAAATCTGGCAAATTATTTTGTCATTTTGTGTTTGGCTATTGGATCGTATAATATTGAACAAGAAGTTGAGTCAGCTAGACTTGGAGATCACTTCATTGTCATTTTTAGAAGTCCTTTCGTAAATTAAAACAAGTAAGGAAAGTAGTAAAGTCGGAATGGGCCGACTATATGATACTCTTCACCATATATATATGTACATATGTATCCTTACAATTGTATGGCAATGTTCATTCGAAGGAACATACTCATCTCTTTCAGAAACCTATGATAAATTTAATTTCATTCGGGCAGATTTAGAGTCGTCTGCCTACCACGGGACAAATTTATGGAAAACGATTTATTGCAAAATTGATAAACACTATTCGGTACGACGAACTGTTAAAAATTTAATTTCAATCAGACACCTGTTCGATATATGGGAGATATAGCTCCCATATATAGTTTCGTCCGATTTACTGTAAATGGTGTACCAAAGTCCCTATATATATCGATTTGCACGAAATTTGGTATAACTTCCTGAATTGGGCCTAGAGTGATGTTTGCCAAATTTCGTGAAAATCGGTCAAGATTTGGATATAGGTCCCATATATAGTTTCGTCCGATTTCATGTAAATGGTGCACCAAAATCCCTATATATATATTTCGATTTGCACGAAATTTGGCACAACGTACTGAATTGAGCCTAGAGTGATGTCTGCCAAGTTTCGTGAAAATCTGTCCAGATTTAGATATAGCTCTCATATATAGTTTCGTCCGATTTCATGTAAATGGTGCACCAAAGTCCCTATATATATTTCGATTTTCACGAAATTTGGCATAACGTACTGAATTGAACCTAGAATGATATCTGGTATGTTTCGTGAAAATCGGTCCAGATTTAGATATAGCTCCCATATATAGTTTCCCATATATCTTTCGATTTGCACGAAATTTTGCATAACATACTGAATTGATGCTGGAATGATGTGTGCTGAGTTTCGTGAAAATCGATTCAGATTATGATATATATATTTTCGTCCGATTTAATCTAAATAATGTACCAAGTTCTTACGTTGCATGGTGTTTTTAATTTAATCCAGAATAATGTGTGCCAAGTTTAGTGAAAATCAGTTGAGATTTAGATGTAGCTCCCTTATATTATAGATTGATTTTAAGAAATTGACGCACCAAGGAACCAATATATGGCTGATAGGAACAAAACGTACTGAAATTAGTATAGCCTAACCTGTGACAAGTTTCGTTGAAATCGGTTCATATTTGGATATAGCATCCATATATAAGTAAATTGTGCATCAAACTCCTCATATTTGTTAGATTGACATCAAATTTGCACAACGTACAAAATTGAGCATATAATAACGTAGTTGGGTTTTCTAGAAGTACAGACCTAGCCCAACGGATGACCTATTGATATTTGTTTGAAGTCGATTTACATACTTTTGTTCCATTGCAACAAACGATTGACATGTTTATGGATAGATCTAGGTCGTTTCACATTTAGATAAATATCACATATTTTATTTCATACAATTTCATGATAATAATCCTGTTAAATATACCCATCGTGGTGAAGGGTATCATATAGTCGGCCACGTCCGACTTTACTACTTTCCTTACTGGTTCTCTATGGGTCTTCGATATCCTTTTTCTGAATTTCACAATGTTGACTGGCCCGCATACATAAAGGTGATTATCCAATATTTCAAACTTGGCTGACCGTATCAATACACTCTCGATAGTTTAACTGTTCGGTTGTACCTGTTTTGTTTTGAAAGACTTCCCATATGATTCTGCGTTATTGGAAAACTGTTTCTCAATACTGGACCACAGGAAGATTGGCGCCACAAGTGGTTTTGAATGAAGCGATTCATATAAATATTTCTTGGCATCAGCTCTATAAAACTTCTATGTATCAGTTTGACTTTTTTGGCTCTTGCTTCAATTAGTATATATAGACTCTCAGCCATAGTTCCAGGTGCAACATGCCTACAAAATTACAGACTGTTCGTCTTTTGAAAGACTCCCTGACCAAAGCTAGCACATATACAGACTTCCCGACTCTTCTATAAAGATTTCATTGTTATTATCTTATGGAATGACCCACAACCTAATGTGCAATGATTACTTATGTAATAAACGTCTTTAAGCGCACATAAAAGGGGGTGCGTGTTTACAACATTTTACATTATATAATAACAACGAGTAATGATATGTTCGTACTCTGTAATAACACTTAGATGTTGTATGTTTTCCAAAAAAGATAATTACATAAACAAAATCGGACAGAAACAATTTCGAAATATTAGAGAACGAATCCGAAAAATAATTCATCATTGTATTAGATTGAAATTTACTACGATCCAATGTTCCATATTAAATAAATCCTGTATTAGGGAAAACATATGCAAATATCATGGTTGGATAGTACGTAAGGGTTTCAATTTGGTAAACGATAGGCCCAAAGAGTGAGTCTCAAAAGAATAATTTTTCAACACAATTCAAATAGTCCACAAAATGTTAAATGTTATATTTATACCCTTCACCACACTGTGGTACAGGGTATTATGTCTTTGTCTGTCTGTCCATGTTAAATTGTAAACAAAGTACAGGTCGCATTTATGATCCGAATTGGATGAAATTTGGCATAGGTCACATATTCGGCCCAAGGACGAACCCTATTGAAATTGGGAAAAATCGGTTCAGAGTTTCGAGAAAAGTTTCGAGAAAATCGGTCCAGATTTAGATATAGCTCTCATATATAGGTTCGTCCGATTTCATGTAAATGGTGCCCCAAGGTCCCTATATATCTTTCGATTTGCACGAAATTTGGCATAAAGTACTGAATTTAGTCCAGACTGATGTGTGCCAAATTTCGTGAAAATCGGTCCAGATTTAGATATAGCTCCCATATATAAGTTCGTCCGATTTCATGTAAATGGTGCCCCAAAGTCCCTATATATCTTTTGATTTGCACGAAATTTGGCATAACGTACTGAATTAAGCCTAGAGTGATGTCTGCCAAGTTTTGAGAAAATCGGTCCAGATTTAGATATAGCTCCCATATATAGTTTCGTCCAATTTCATGTAAATGGTGCCCCAAAGTCCCTATATATATTTCGATTTGCACGAAATTTGGTATAACGTACTGAATTGAGCCTAGAATGATGTCTGCCAACTTTCGAGAAAATCGGTCCAGATTTAGATATAGCTCCCATATATAGTTTCGTCCGATTTCATGTAAATGGTGCACCAAAGTCCCTATATATCCTTCGATTTCCACGAAATTTGGCATAACGTACATAATTGAGCCTAGAATGATGTGTGTTAAGTTTCATGAAAATCGGTCCTGATTTAGATATATCTCCCATATATAGTTTCGTCCGATTTCATGTAAATGGTGCCCCAAAGTCCCTATATATATTTCGATTTGCACGAAATTTGGTACAGCCTAATCATTTAGGTCTAGAATGGTGTCTGCCAAGTTTCGTGAAAATCGGTCCAGATTTAGATAGATATAGCCCCTTTTATTATAGATTGATTTTAAGTAATTGACGCACCATATATATTTTCGCCCGATTTCAAGTAAATTGGGCATCAAACTCCTCATGTTAGACAGATTGGCATCAAAGTTTGCACATCGTACAAAATTGAGCATAAAATTATATAGTTGCGTTTTCTAGAAGTACAGACATAGCCCTACGGATGACCTATTTATATTTGTTTGAAGTCGATTTACATACGTTATGGATAGATCTAGGTAGATTCACATTTAGATAAATATCACATATTTTATTTCATCCAATTTCATGCTAATAGTCCTGTTTAATATACCCATAGTGGTGAAGGGTATCATATAGTCGGTCCCGTCCGACTTTACTACTTTCCTTACTGGTTTTCCCTTATATCAATGCAAATATTGGGGCCAAAATAAATAGTCGCAATAGTCACATATTATTGTGGCTACAGCGAATACTACCACATTTTGCAGGTTCAGGAACCCATCTATTGAATTCTGCTTTAATTTAATAATGGAATTCTAAAAACAGATTTCTCTGAATTTGTATTACCAAAAAAATTTCAGTTAAATAACAATAATCAAATCGAAACATTTCAATAAAGATTATATCTGACCTTCATTTGTCGGTTGTAGTTGAATGTGACTGTGTTCGGATAAAATTGATATGATCATTAAAACCAAATCTATCAGCAGAAAAACCACAAAATCCTCTGCATTCCGTTTGGTTTTGAAATAACCATAAAACCGCATAAATATCTTAATTTGATTCATGTGAAAATCCAAAAAAATATATTAGACTATTAACGTATTAGGGTGGATATTTTGTCATGGAAATCATGATTTTAAATTTATGAAAACTGTAGGAAAATATGCACATCTTCCACAATATGATATGACGGACAATGATTTATTATAATCATTACAGGGTACCACATAAATCTAAACTAACATTATACTATTGACATATTTTTATTTTACCGGTTTATTTGAATAGAACATTGTTTGTTTTTTCACATTGATTTAATATTTATACTCCACCCTTATATACAATCATACATTAATTACAATCATAAACATGAAATGATTAAAGAGGGGAAACTCATAAAAGAAACTAAGAGAACTACCATCCAATTATGTATGTTCATGTGTGTGTATCTTTTTCAATGCACTTTGTAGAGACTTGATGAACTTTTCTAAGTTTTTTAGATACCGGCGCGGCAGCTGCTACAGGGTCATTTCGTTATAGTCACAATTAATAGATTCCATTGAATTCTGCTCAATATGTAGATGTTATATACAATGTAGCTAATTAATTTTAAATATTAAGAGTATTTGGTACCAACTGTTTGCTGACATAAAGAAAAATCCATCATTTAATAAAATTGTGCTCTAATGCTGAAAAAATGGTCCTAACGATGAGTTGGTATCGTTCTAAAACAGACAACTTTTTTTTGCCTTTTTTAACCGAATTGGCTGTAAATTAGGGTTGGGTAGTTCTGGAACGAACTAGTTCATTGGAACTATTCCGAGAAAGGAACGATCAGAACTAGTTCCAGCTCCTTAATTATTTATTTTCTGATATAGTATTCTGATCGTATTTCAAATTGTGTAAATAGTTAAATTTAATTTTTTATTTATTTATTTTTTTTAATATTTTCTATTTTTTATAAAAAAGTATTTTGTGCTTATCGTCTTGCAGTTGAATTCTTTAGCTTCATTTCATTTTTGCGCAATTTTTAATTTTTGCATTTATTAACAAATCAACACGGAACTGTGTGTGCGAAAAGTAATACAAAACCAGTGAGCGGAGCAGTATAGTCGGACGGTACACAACTACCACGAAAATCGAAATTTAGAGTCAACAAATATTACTAACATTCAGTACAGTACTTCTAATTACGTGTCCTGGGGCCTATAGATCGACATAAAATTTAGTTTTCAGTCCACTTCATCCCAATATTATTATCTGATCATCACTAAAAATTATAGGCGTTGTCCTTGACCATATCTGGATCCTCATGGAACATTTCTTAGCCATCAGCGCTATATTTCTGCCATCTTGTGTGGTAATGGGTTACTAAATAATATCTGAATACGAAAGTATCTGTAAATATGCAAGTGTAACTCCCACATCCAAGTACATACGACAATAAAATTTGTATCAATTTAAAGGTCAACCACTCCTCTTGAATATATTATCAACATCTCGGCTTTATGTCCTTCAGGAGTAAATATATACGCCATAGAATACAAATTTTGTCATTTTTCACACAAAAGTAAGGGACCATTTGACCCGCTAAATATTGACCGATCTTTATCAAAACAAGCATGCTTATTCTTTGGTCTCTGGAGCGACCAGAAAATCAGACAAAAATTTAGTATTTGGTCCATTTCATTCCCTAAATATTAACCGATCTTTACGCATCCTACATGCAAAATTTCGTGAAGATTGGTCCATAACTGTGGCCTGTATCGGACGGACGGACACACATGTCTAGATCGACTCAGCTAGTCAAGATATGATGATCGGTATACTTAAAGGTGGGTCTAGGACCAATATTTCGCGGCGTTACAAACTATTGGGGCTGCACAAAGCTATAATACCCTGACAACATAGTTGTGTAGGGTATAAAGAAGCAAAGGAGCAAATGGAACTATATGGAGCAAAGGAACTATATGGGAAAAAAACAAAATTAACGATGAAAGAGAGAGATTCAAGGGAACTATGTAGGAGTCGGAACTATATGAAGCAAAGGAACTATAAAGAGCAAAGGAACTGTATGGAATAAAGGAACTATATGGGGCAAAGGAACTACATTAAGGACCTAGTTCCTTTTTAAAAAGGAACGAGAAAGATCGATCCGCTATGCGATCTAGATTGCCCAACTCTAGCTGTAATTAGATATCTTGAATTCCCATTCGATAGCAACTGTTCTTATTAAACATGAACAATTTTAGTCCACTGGTATCCTCCATTAAATGGGAAAATTTGTTAACAAAAAAATCAATATCGGTTTGATACAGCTCCTATATAACTGTTCCCACTTTACGGATTTTACGGAACCTTAGAGCGTAAACTATGTTTTTACAGAACATTGTCTCTGCACATCCCTCAAATATAATTTCTTCTGATTTGAGGTAAATGATATACCAAATTCTCATGGTTTGTCCGATTGGAACAACATTTGGAATAGTAAACTATATTGTGTCTAGAATGGCGCGCGTTGATATTCGTTGAAATAGATACAGGTTTAGATATAAGTCCCATATATTTTATAGAGTCTGCTGTGCTCCAGAATACCGAATGGCATGTGCAAGGTCTGTTTAACACATATAGGTCTTATACGTACGTTTTTTCGATTTCGGTACACAATACGAATCTTAGGAGCATCCTTCGTATGTACCTAAAGTAGTGAAGATACTTCAACAGGAAGTTATAACTTTAATTTAAATATTTGTTTTCCAATTAATATTCTCCAATTGTTACTTCTTTAACCGGAAGTAGAACTCAATAGATATGTTTTATTCAAAAAGATAAATCTTTATACTCTGGGATTTGTAATTGCCAACTGTAAGTTTTGCAAATGACAAAGTATCGATGTAACGTTGACAAGTTTTAATATATTACCGCATCGCCAGATAACTAATGGAATTTCAATGAGTTAGTTTTAATTAAATCAACAAATTGTAATCGATTACAGTGGAATCCATATAATTTTTAATGAAATTTGTTTATTGATATATTTTATTATAACATATCCAATATAAAAAGCAAGCCTTTCAAGATAATTTTTTAAATGCCATATCAGTTCCTTAATAAGGTATCACTGTCCCCTGTGGTAATCTCCATTCAGGTCGTTGATCATTCTAATTGATTTCTTAGTTGCGATTGCATAAACCGTACTTACACATTCGATTCGATTGCATAGTTTTACAAGTTAATGTTTTTTTGCTTATCAATCGTCGCATTGTAGAATTTAATTAGATGTTAATGTTGAATTCCTGCCAGGAATTGCCGTTTTGCATCCATAATTTCTATAATTAGAAATTTGTTTTTTTTTCTGCTTTATCTAAAATCGTGCCAATTTGTAGAGAATCGATGTCAATAGCAATGATATGTAAATTTTATGCGAGCGTCTTGTGCTGGAACACTCTTCATTGATTAATGTGATCTTTACTAGCAGCGATGTTGGGAACAAATAATAAATATAGTAATGGTAATTTGCTATGTTGGCTTTGGTCGAAAGTCTAAACACCCTCAATCGTGTAATCAAAGAATGTCTCGGTGTAGAAATATTCAATAAAATTCGCCAAGAATTACTCAGTAAATTTTGAAATTTTTTACGCAATTAAATCAAACTCTCAAATTGGAAAATTGAAAATTGAATGTTAAAGTAAAACGATTTGAAACCCAATGAAAACAAGAAATATCAAAATGGGTTATATAAGGAAACATTAAAGCAGGACAAATATTGCTGATATTAGGCAGGAGAAACCATATTATAAAATTACAGCCATTTTTTCAGAATTTTCGCTGTAACTTAGCATTCCAGGATTTTGAAGGATGAAAAATATCTTCCTAGGTTTTCTAACATTTTCCCACCAACATCTCTTAACTATTTCGGTATTTAGAATGTTTTAGTCGATTTTCCACACGGAAGTAGCTTATTAATATTTGTCGGATAAACCAACCGGGTGACGTGGGAGATGATAGATACCAAGCAACGGCTCTGATTGGCGTTAACATGGCGAAACCCAGGCTTATCTTGGTCCCTCTTTCATTTTAATTGTGGACACTGACCTCGCCGCGGTTTCACCTGGTGTAACTATTTTCATCATCCATTGAAATAGTGAACTGATATGTGCCGCGAGTTCACCCATAAGAACTATAAAAAATAGGTTGAGACTCGGAAAACCTCTCTTACTATGAAAAAGCAGTGAAAAAAACCAAACCCCTCTAATGTTGACCACCGCAAACGTATAAAGGATCACGATCTGCGAAGCTGCACTTGAACAGGCGCAGTTTTCGCTTTGGCGGATGTACTCAAGAAGTACAAAGCCGATATTATTGCCTTACTGGAAATGCGATGGAAAGGGACTGGCGTAAGTAAATCAGATGATTACGCCCTGTATTATAGCTGCCATGAAACGAGACGTTAATTTGGCTGCGGATTTATGGTTAATAGGAGAATAAAATACCTCGACTCCTGATTCACTCCAGTAGATGAGCGAATTGCTATAATCCGCTCCTGCTCCGACGGAAGACAAAGATTAACAGAATGCAAACATTGGAAGGGAAATATTTTTGGTCCCACCGTCGGAAAATTCAGCCACCATGAAGAAACTTCCGACAACGGCATGAGGTTGATTGACTTCGCGACAGCAAAAAACATGGTAGTTAGCAGCACCAGATTCAAGCATCTCGATATACACAAGGCTATCTGGATTTCTCCTGATCAAGCAACGAAAAATCAAATTGACCATGTTGTGTTAGATGGAATGCAATCGTCCAGTGTTTTAGACGATCGATCAATACGAGGAGCGAATATCGATTTGGGCCATTACCTCGTGGCAGCCAAGGTTCGCACCCGTCTTAATGTAGCAGCAAAGGTGCGATCTAATGTAACATGGAAACTCAGAAGATAGCAGAAGCCTACTCCGCTCAACTTACCCACCTGCTTGACGAAAACACGTCTTGTCCTGATAATAGTAAAGAAGCACAATGGCAAAGAATTGCCCACTCCATACAAACTGCAGCAAAAGCCACACTTGGGTACCAAAAACCACCATCGAGAAACCCATGGTACGTAATGCTACTAATACTGAGCGTATAGTGCAACCCTGCAGACAGTAGCAACACGTAATGCGATGGAGAATTGTCGGGAAAAAAACGTATTTTCAGAAAAAAGAAGAAAGTACAAGAAAAACGTGAGCGTGAAATGATCGAGATGTACAGGAGTCAGAATGAAGTCCGGAAATTTTACCAAGGAGTAAAACACGAAACCGAAGGTTTTGGCGCAGGCAGAACCTTCTGTAGAGATCAATATGGACCTGGTGATAGATACAGACAGCGTGTTGAGGATCTGGAAAGAGCATTTAGAAAAACTTTTGGTATCAAATAGTGGCGGAAGAAGAACCAATAAGAGATGATGGTATAGTGTGTATACCACCTAGCCAAGATGAGGTCATAAAAGCAAGTAATCGGCTCAAGAACAATAAAGCAACAGGAGCCGATGGGTTACCAGCCGAACTATTCAAGACCGGTGGGTCAGGAGCATGCACCAGCTGATTAGCACAATTTGGCTAGATGAATGCATGCCCAATGATTGGAACCTCAGCATCCTGTGTCTCGTGCACAAAAAAGGAGACAAGACTATATGTGCCAACTATAGAGGAATTAGTCTAAAAATAGGAATGGACCTCTCGGACCCCTTCAATACCGAACGAGGATTCAGACAAGGTGACAGTTCGCCATGTGACCTGCTCAACATCCTGCTTGAAAAGTTAATACGAGATGCAAATGTGAACAGATATGACACTCTGTAAAACAAACAGCATATGTTTCTCGCCTAAGCCGGCGACATGGGCATAATGGGTCGAACATTGCGAGCGGTAATAGCTACCTTTGAACGAATTGAGAAGCAGTCTGGCAAAGTGGGACTGGCAGTAAATGGCGAAAAGACCAAACTGATGGTATCAACGCGCCACCTCTCACCAAACCAAACTCGCGCTCTACAAGATGCTGAAGCATAGGTATTTATGGAAACAGATGACGCAGCTCTTGGACAGTTTGAGAGAAAAATTCTCGGGAAAATCTATGGGCCGATCTGCGTCGATGGTGAATACCGCCATCGAATGAACCATGAGCTATACCATCTATTCTCGGACATCGAGATAGTCAGGCGGATCGAGCTGCAGCGACTACGTTGGCTAGGCCATCTTGTGAAAATGGATGAAGATGCCCCAGCTCTAAGGGCATATAAAATCGAGCCAAGTGATGGTTCACGCAGAAGAGGAAGGTCACGAATCCGATGGAAAGATCAAGTAGAAGACAACCTCTCGGAAAATTGTATTTCAAATTGGATGAGATGTGCACAAGACCGACGCGCCTGGAAATCTTTTTTTAGCTCGGCTTATGCAACAACCGTTCTGTCATAAGCCAGCTAAGTAAGTAAGAATACACTTACGTGGCTGTAATTTGGCTTCTGAATTTTAGAAGGCTTGACAACTTCTCCATAGAGAACTGTCAAGAATAGTCCATGTTTTGATACAACCTTAAGATATAGTAACGCTTCATTTCCTGTATGTTAAAAGTTCTGTCCTGTACTTTGTGTGGCCCAAGGCGTTTGAATAATCTCTAAAAATTGATTCGACACACATTTATATATAACGACCTTCTCACGATAAACCCATCTAGGTGTTTGTGTCTAATAACCCAATCGTGTATCAAGTGTACTAATGTTTATGCTAAAACTTGTTAACATCTTCGACTTTTCTGGTGTCACTTTATTATATTCTTGCATTCCTGTATAATTATGAATGATTTCTTTACTTTATGTTCTGGGCACACTTGGATCTTAAAATTTTAGAAACAAATATATAAAGGAATCCTCGTATTCTCATATACACTGCAGTTCTATTAGGCGTGGTCCTACACTATCTTAACTTCATGCTAAAACAAAAATTTATTCCAAAATTGTTATTTATTAATAAAATATTTAAATTGGTAAATCAAAAATAAAATTTTGACGAAAAACATCTGTTGCGCTATGTGGGTTAAATTAAAGTTAAAGTAAAAAGTCGACTCTAACCACTAAATATCCATAATGGTGTATTGCTTTGAAGATCATGAAACTGCAAGTCAAGTTTAAAGTTCTTCTACATATTTTTCTATTTGTTTCCACTATATATTCAATGTACACATAATTTAATAACCCAACCGACAGTCTGCATTATTCTATTAATTCTTGCTATAATGAAATATGTCATATTAAATTATGTCTTCCCAGAATGGTTCGGAATACAACGTCTTGAATATTCATTTATTTTATTCAAAAAAGTGATTGTGGCGTCTGAACGCGTCAGTCGTGGTTTCAGCTGTTGTCGGGTCTCCTCTCGACTAACAAGAATTGACACGTTCTACAACATCAATCAATGCTAATAAGCCAGGCTACTCATTAGAAATTACATCAATGTGATTCCCCATTTACATGCGCATCAAAACGACGAGAAGGAAATGAATGTATTGATCTATACTCTTAAACTTCCACTTGTCTGGTTAGCTTATAACATTGTTTGGAAGATCGACATACATACATATTTACTATAACAAATTTATGACAGTATCAACAAGGCCAAATTTATCCCTAACTAGCAATGAAAATCAAATGATTTTCCGTTGTGTTTTCGCACTGTGGGACAACAGAAAATACAAGCTCATATGCAGTATAATAATTTGGTCCTTAGATCTCAATCTATATTGAATAGTCGACTTTGTCATATGCCTTAGATAAACCTAAAAATGTCAACAACTCACTATTACGAGAATCAATCGCTTCCCAGATTGTGTCAGTCAAATGCCACAACTTTCTATACCCTGCCTGAATTTTAAAATAATAACTTATATTGAATAACGTCATATATTAGTTAGAGACTTTATAAACGAATGTTGTACAATTACTTATCCAATATTCTGGATTAATAAGTGCAAGCCCATAAATTGAACGTATGTATGTCAATATATTCGAAAATGTGTCTAAAATAGGTATTAATAATAAACATAAAAGTAGACTGACATACCTGCAAATAATAGATTTTTCCTTTAAATACCAAAGTGATTATATCAAAATTACGAATACTAGAAGTTGACCGCATAAGAAACAAAACAAACAACTTTCCATTAAAACAATTAAAAAGAAATTGAATTTATATGACTTGTCGGCTTTTACGACTTTTCCAGACATCGGATTTGAGAAAATGATAATAACAAAATACAATGTTGTTGCAGTTCTCTTTCCCGGCATTTGCTATTTGCAGACAACAATATTTTGCTTTCTTTAGATGAAAGATCTTAAACTTGAACTACTTTAATGCCAGATGAGCAATAAATATTTGCAGCAATTGAAGCGAAAAGAAAACATCTACATTCGTATATGCCAGTGATAGTTTCAATGAAATTTCATGATTAAGAAACGGCTATTCGGCTGAACAAAATTAAAACTCAAATATAATGTGGCATGATGCAGACATCGAAATATGTGCCTACTTCTTTGGATCCGTATACATATTTTTGTGAACTACACAACACTAAAGTGATAAAAAACTAAATCGACAAAACTAATAAAACAATCAATGAGTAGAAGATCAAACAAACAGAAGTTGGGCACTTGACACGATGAATGTTTTACAATGTAGACTGTTTTCAATTTATTTATTTTAGAAATTCCCAGGCTACCAATCTATGTATCATCAAACCACCCATTGTGAGACATTGTTATTGATAAATACACGTATTTGCAACATACATTTCACTAGGCTACAGTGGGTCAAGGCGGACATGCCTTGAATGCCGTATTAGAAATAAATCTGAGAATTGAAGCATTATAGCGCAAACAGAAATATAGCTATATTCTAATTATGGCACAAAAATCTTAATTTTACCAAATTTAGTGCCATTTAGTACACATTATTATAATTGTATATATATATAATTGTACCAAATTTGGGACCATTTAGAACACATTAGTACGAATTTACAATACACACACACACCAACAGCAATTTCTAATTCAAATTTCAAGATTCCAGCTCTATCTTTTGGTACACATTAGTACGAATTTCAAAAACTTTCTATATATCCCAATCCTACATCTCAACAATCATCCTATCTTCAAATGTCAGGATTCCAGCTCAATCGAATAACCAACATTCAAATTGTATCAAATTTAGTACTACTTAGTAAACTTAAATGTGAATTTTCAAAATTACATCCATACCCCAATCCTACACTCCGACGCTAATGTTAATTTAAAATTTCAGTATTGCAGCTCCATCCGCACCTCCAAATTAAAAGTGTACCAAATATAGTACTATTCGTATACAAAATTACACACTTCCAAAACCACCTCCTTGTATCGACCCTTCTTCTCAACCTTGATTAGCATTCCATAATTTCAAGTTTTTAGCTCTATCTATTCTCATGCTACGAAACTGTACCAAATTTAGTATATTTTAGTAATTAGTACTTATAGTTCTAATTTCCAAAAAACCTTTTAGTACATCCATTCTACACTCCACCAATGATCATCATTCCAAATTTAAGAATTTTAGCTATACCGGTTCGCCAAATACAAATGGTACAATTTTTAGTATTTTTTAGCACTTTTCGTACAGTTATAGTACGAATTTCTAAAAATTCAGCCTTATCTTCGGACTAAGACTGACCATCGAATTTGTAAAAACCTAGCATTATCTTCGGACTAAAAGTGACCCTCACCCAAAATTTCAAAAAAGCCTTTAAGTTCGGCCGAGTCGAACCTTTTATATCATCGAACACATATGGTATATTCCATATTTCTTATGTCGATCGCGACATTATATGTGGACTATGTTATGGTGTTATATTTAGTAGGTTGTTCGTGCTCCGAAAAGATAGTGTTCCAAATTACAGACAATCTAGTTGGAAAACGTAAACGGGGCTTTTATAAATTTATTTTTTGTTCACCAGGAATCCCATATATCAATTTATGGCCACTCAATTCGGATAAAAATTTATTAATACCGAACAAGTAAAAAAGCGTTAAGTTCGGCCGGGCCGAACTTTGGATACCCTCAACCATAGAAACACTGACAATTTTTTTAAATGAAAACATAGGGAACATGCATATAAGGGTAATTCTTCCAATCGATTATTTCAGCAAATTCAGCAATTTCAATGGGGGTTTTCCTAAAATCTCAAAACCCTAAAATATTTACATATATTATTAACGCATGGTACTTTGAAACATGTGTATAAAATCCTGAAAATACTCCAATTTAAAGGGCAATATTATATATGAGG
The DNA here is from genome assembly GCF_032173495.1 of Musca vetustissima. Classification (NCBI taxonomy): domain Eukaryota; kingdom Metazoa; phylum Arthropoda; class Insecta; order Diptera; family Muscidae; genus Musca; species Musca vetustissima. The sequence goes on along the minus strand of NW_026886691.1, from coordinate 61,560 downwards.
CATACTAAAGCGGGACCAAGATTGACAACATTGTGTAGGAATTAGCAACTTCTTAGTGTTTTCATTATATAAGGGGTTAGGCCTAATTAAGGGCCGATGTAACTCAAGTTCCAAGCTAATATTTTAGTTTTCAATCCCAATACCGTTCATCAAGCTAAATATTAAATAGGTAGGATAATTTATATAGGACCTGGTCCTAAATGCAGGTCGATACAGTTCATTTTAAACCTCACGTTTTAGTTTTTATGTCGATATCTTCCGAGATAAAAATGATTACAACATATGGCTAAATCGACCACAATGTGGGGTATGAACTGAAAATTTCGTCTACCGAATAACCCCCCTACTATGGTGGAATACAGTTGTATGGGATAACCCCAACACCCGGAAAAAATCATCAACTATTTTAAAATAAAACCAGTAAGGAAAGCAGTAAAGTCGGACTGGGCCGACTATATGATACCCTTCACCACTTTGGGTATATTGTGCATATGTATATTTATAATTTTTAGTGGAGAGATTTTCTTCGCAATAAGAACTCATAGTACCAAATTTCAGTGAATTCGGTTGAAAACGGGCTCAAGAACCCCAAAATACTGAAAATTGGGGGTACCCTTATATGAGGGCTACCCGAACAAAATGGACCTATATTTATAATTTTTCGTGGAGAGATTTTATACCCAATAATAACTCAAAGTACTAAATTACAGCCAATTCGGTGAAAAAATCCGGTCAAAACCGCCCAAAAACTGAAAATTGGGAAGTACCGTTATATGGGGGCTACCAGAAAAAGTGGACCTATATTTATAATTTTTGGTGGTGAAATTTCGTATCCAAAATGAACCCATTATACCAAATTGCAGCGAATTCGTTTGAAAAACGCGCTCAAGAACCCACAAATACTGAAAATTTAGGGGTACCCTTATATGGGAGCTATGCCCATCTTCGAACTTGACCTGGCTGCAGACAAAAGACGACTCTATGCAAAATTTTGGCGCTCTATCTCAATTCGTTTAGACGCTAGAGTGATTATAACAGACAGACGGACATGCTTAGATCGTCATAGAATTTTACGCTGATCAAGAATATATATACTTTATAGGGTCGGAAATGATTATTTCGATGCGTTACAAAAGGAAAAACAAAACTAATATACCCTCCATACTATGGTGGAGGGTATAAAAAGAAGCTAAATTTTTAGCTGGGTTTATATCAAAACTTAGACCTATGTATACACCGCACAAATTTTTATATAAGTCAGCCTTCAAGAACTCTTTAAACCAAATTACAGCCCCATCTATAGGAAATGTGGCTTAAGTCTTCAAAATACAGAAAATGGGATGGTACTTCTCTATGTGAGCTGACATAAACGGACAGACGGACGCTTCTGTAAATATTTCGATGTGTTACAAACGGAATAACATGGTTTAATTGTATACCTTCCACCATAAGGTGGAAATAATCATAGGAGTCCCCACACAGTATACTTTTATATCGATCTGTCTGTCCGTTGAAAGGAGTACACTACTACTTCTAGGATGTTTGATTTAGAAAAATTGGATATATGGGTCCACAGTGATATGTGGTTTTCTTGTTTTCTTTAACAAAAATATACTATTAGTTGTAATTATAGTCGGTGATGTTTAATTTTCATTCGTTTTTGAAGCCGACCAAAATGCTGAATACAAAATGTGTCCTGTCAATGAATTATATAAATATATACATATATATATATAGTAAAGTCGTTCTTAAATTCAACGAGACGAAACACGTTACCTTTCCTCAAAAGAAAATGCATTAAAAATATCTAAAATGTTTTGGGACCCTTCTAAGGGAGCTATATCAAAGCATTGGCCAGCAGTATCTGCCAGTAGGTTGTTCATCATCTGAGAAAATGAAATCCACATTACAGACCCGTAGAATGGAAAATTCGGCGAGGACCTTTAATATATTAAAACTGGCTCTAGGTCTGATCTCACAAATAACGGTACTAACATAGAAAGACAATGACATTGAAACCAAATCCCAATCATTTGGTATTTAGAAAATCAATGCTCATAGTTGTGAGAGTCCTTCAATAATTGTTATATAAAAATCCACGCTTGTAGCGCTGATATTCCTTCCAGCCTTTAAACTCCCTCAATCATCAATTTATTTCTAATACAAAAATCCAAACAATTACAAAAACACTTCTAATGTATTTGATAGCATTGACATCGAAAATAACAACACGTTTCAGTCAGCAACCACGCAATCTCCATTGGCAACTGTCGGCCAATGGATTCCAATTGCACTTGGAAATATGTTTGATACTGGTTTAGTGACACATTTTACTGAAGTCAGCAAAAAAGTGTCTGCAACTTCCAATAACAACACTGGCGAATTTTAAATAATGCAATCGTAACAACAAAACAACTCATTATGTGTGTCTACATGACATTCTGCTTTTCAATGGATTGATTTTTTTTGTTTGCTTTGATTGTGGCTACTATTAATTTCCATTCTTGGAATTCGGTAAAAGTTGTTGGGACGATCCAACCTCCCATTAGGCAAGTCTATAACACAGACATTTGGCTTAAAAGAGAGTATTTCTGTAACAGAATAGGGTTCGTCAACGGCTATAAAAATTCCACAGTTAACGTCATTTGTTAAATTGTTGTTAATTTTATTGGATATTGTTTTAGCATGTCGTTGTTATGTGGCTATGCATATACAGTGAATCCTAAAATTTATGTGAAATTAATTATTTGCTTTAAAAATGTGTAAATTATAAGATTCAGCGGCAATTGATACTAATGACTTATTTTACTTATCCTAAACCCTATTATATTCTTAAGTTGTTTGTCGTCATATATATATATATATATATTACCTTCTAAGAGGTTTTACTGTACTTTGGAACATACATGTTATGTTCCATTTCTACTTTTCGCGGAATTGAACTTTATCGCTTGGGTGAAAAACCCCAGAGTAGAGGAATTTTCTTTTGATAACAAACAGTGACCACGTCGAGTTTCAAATGCCGGCTTCGGTTTGTTATAAAATTCATTGAAAAAAAAAAATTCTCCAAAAGTTCATAACCACTCGATTACAGTCGAATCTAAAAATATTCGATTTTGGAAGAACTACTACAGGTATATTATGGATAAGTGGACATTAACCTGTATCACCGACGTAGCCAGGAGGGGGGGGGGGCTTGAGCCCGGCTGGGATTTGAACCATGGTTCCCATGGCATCTGTTGATGTCCGGCGCCTTAGCGTTCAAAGCCACCTCCTTATCTTCCTAAGTTTGCACAATATGCAGTTGCATACCATTGAAGAAAAATATTGTAGTCTGTATGGAAAAAAGTCCGTTACTACAAGAAAAATTTGCTCTGAAAAGGAATGTTCTGGTGTGATGCCAAATGTCCGAACCTTGACACGGTTGAATTTAATTCGTAGATGCAATTTCGCAACAATAGTCGACATAAATACAACTTATCAAGTAAAGACATTTGTAAGCCACATTGCCCAATATGCCTGATGAGCCGCTTAACCAACGGCGAAGCGCGTCGCATAGTTGTGGGAATGTAATATTTCTCTGGAAATCTCGAAAGAGAAATTAATAAAAAAACATTAAATCAACGTTGTTGACGTTTAAGAATTAAATCACTCATTTTTTATTTATTCATCACATTTATTTGTGAACGAATTTTCGTTATAAATCATTAAAAGTCGTAGAACTATTCAATAGCTAACGATGGTGTAAGATAAAGCGAGAAAAAAAATATTTTTTGGTTCTCAGCGATCTCCATGATTTGTCACCAGTTATGTTCTCTTATCAAAAATCATTTATTTCACTGCTTTAATGTCGGGCAACCAGGGAATTAAATGTCCTTGAGCTACTGATTTTATTTTTTTACACAAAAATACTACACCTATATCTAAACATTTTTTAACCAGTCGGACGGGGCCGACTATATGATACCCTTCACTGCTATGGGTGTATTAAGCAGGACTATTAACATGAAAATTAATGAAATAAAATATGTGATATTTATCTAACTGTGAATATACCTAGATCTATCCATAAAGTATGTAAATCGACTTCAAACAATTATAAATAGGTCATCCGTTGGGCTATGTGACATGAGAAGTTTGATGCCCATTTTACTTGAAATCGGGCGAAAATATAAATGGAAGCTCTATCCAAATATTAACCGATTTCAAACAAACTAGTCACAGGTTAGGTTATACTAATTTCAGAACGTTTTGTTCCTATCAGCCTATTGGTTCCTTGGTGCGTCAATTACTTAAAAAATAAAAGGGAGGTATATCTAAATATGGACCGATTTTCACGAAACAAGGCAGACATCACTCTAGGCTCAATTCAGTACGTTATGCCAAATTTCGTGCAAATCGAAAGATATATAGCGACTTTGGTGCACCATTTACATGAATTCGGACGAAACTATATATGGGAGCTATATAGAAATCTGGACCGATTTTCTCGAAACTTGGCAGACATCACTCTAGACTCAATTCAGTACGTTATGCTAAATTTTTTGCAAATCGAAAGATATAGGGACTTTGGGGCACCATTTACATGAAATCGGACGAAACTATATATGGGAGCTATATCTAAATCAGGACCGATTTTCACGAAACTTTGCAGACATCACTCTAGGCTCAGTTCATTACGTTATGCCAAATTTCGTGCAAATCGAAAGATATATAGCGACTTTGGTGCACCATTTACATGAATTCGGACGAAACTATATATGGGAGCTATATAGAAATCTGGACCGATTTTCTCGAAACTTTGCAGACATCACTCTAGGCTTAGTTCAGTACGTTATGCCAAATTTCGTGCAAATCGAAAGATATATAGCGACTTTGGTGCACCATTTACATGAATTCGGACGAAACTATATATGAGCTATGAGCTATATAGAAATCTGGACCGTTTTTCTCGAAACTTTGCAGACATCACTCTAGGCTCAATTCAGTACGTTATGCCAAATTTCGTGCAAATCGAAAGATATATAGGGACTTCGGGGCACCATTTACATGAAATCGGACGAAACTATATATGGGAGCTATATCTAAATCATGACCGATTTTCACGAAACTTTGCAGACATCATTCTAGACTCAATTCAGTACGTTATGCCAAATTTCGTGCAAATCGAAAGATATATAGGGACTTCGGGGCACCATTTACATGAAATCGGAGCAAACTATATATGGGAGCTATATCTAAATCTGGACCGATTTTCATGAAACTTGGCAGACATCATTCTAGACCTAAATGATTAGACTGTACCAAATTAAGTGCAAATCGAAAAATATATAGGGACCGTTTACATTAAATCGGTTAAATATATATGGGAGCTATATCTAAATCTGAACCGATTTTCCCAATTTCAATAGGGTTCGTCCTTGGGCCGAATAAGTGACCTATGCCAAATTTCATCCAATTCGGATCATAAATGCGACCTGTACTTTGTTTACAATTTAACATCTACATACGGACAGACATGCATAAATCGACTCAGAAAGTGATTCTATGCATATTCTCAAAAGGAACCATGTGTCTATCTCGTTTCCTTTTGCCTGTTACAAACATATGCACAAAGACATAATACCCTGTACCACAGTGTGGTGAAGGGTATAAAAATGTGGGCTAATAATAAAATAACTTCATATGAGATCTAAAAATGTTCAAGCATTGCGTGGAAAGGGTCAGGGGAATATGGATTTCTTTGCGGTATTCGATTGAGCAAAATTTGGATCAAATAATGAACTCCATTAACAAAATATTATATTTGTTTTTCCAGAATTTTGACCATTTCGGAGGTAGTGGACTGATATTATCCGTCCCCATACTGGATTTCCTTGTAGAAGAAATATAATTGAATAAAATTGTCTGCCTGTCAGGCTAAATTGTGTGGAAGGGATTTGGTCCCAAAACATTGGGGGCCTAAAACCAAGCCGATGATCCACAGAACGATGACATCGTTATAAGACATAATCATGTATTGGATATAGCATGAATGGCATGAAGTTACCAGTAGAAGTGAACCAATGGTTCCATATTCGGACATGATCTAGGCTTGGTAAAAATAAAAGGGTGTGCAAAATTTGTTTCAAATCGTACATTACACGGCCTCATATTGGATTTATAGGTATTGAAAATCTTGACTCTTCAAGGGGGAAGTACCAGAAGGAGTGGACCAATGGGTCCCATCTTCGGACTTGATCTAGGCTTGGTAAAGATAGTAGGTTGTACAAAGTTTAGGTCAAATCAGATAGTCCGTTCGCATGATATTGTAAAATTAATTTTTAGCACAATTTTGGCCATTTTTTGTGGGGTAGGTGTCGCAAGGAGTGGGTTAATATTTCCGATCTTCGAACTTGAACTAAGTTTGGAAGAAGTATTACGATGTGCAATTTTTGGGTGAAATCGGTTACTTCCTTTGAGAGTTGTCGTGCGCACCAGCCGGCCAGACAGACAGATGGACACACGGACGGACATTTGTAAATCGACACCAAATTGTCTGAAACGGATTTGGTCCAAAGAAACATGGAGTCACGAAAACGAGGCAAATCAAAAAAAAGTTGCTCGTAGAAGAAGCACTTCTATGCATAAGGTCCCCAAAATTGTTTTTCTTGAGAAACATAGGAGTTCGATTCTGAGTGGTATACCAGCATTTATTTGCATAAAGTTGTCGGATAAATTCGACAACTCAAAATTTTGTCCTGGATTTCATCCTACTTTCAAAACCGTACTCAAAGCGTGTCTTATAATGATATTTTCTCTAGAAATATTGATGTTCATTCTGGAGTCCCTCAAGGTAGCCATTTAGGTCCATTATTATGTGTGTTATACCTTAATGATCTTCCATCAGTGATTCAATTTTCTAAACTGTTGATGTTTGCTGATGATGTAAAACTTTTCAGAAATTTAGACTCACAAAATCAAGCCCTTACTCTACAAAATGGTTTGCACTCTCTTGAATACTGGTGCAGTATTAACGGCATGTCACTAAATCTTAAAAAATGTAAGAGTAGCGTGGGAACGATCGAACAATCTATATCATGGAAACCAATGGTCAACGGGTTTTGTTGTTGCTTTGGATAAGCCTCTATACGAGTGGAAAATTAGATTTGGGCACATGAAAAGTTTATTTCTGTTCACTATCGTGGCGCCCAACTTGAATAGATTTCGATCATAAGGGAAGCCAATTTAATAAGTTATCACCTATTCAATAACCAAGACCTCAAAAACATTACGGAAATCCTACTAAGCACTAAGCTTTTCGATATTACCACTAGCGAAGTCAGTATTCGGAAATCGGCACATCCTTCAAGACTAAAAATATTGAGGCCATGACTGCCAGACAGCTCACATATCTTTAACATTTTACACACTGACCATGATTCCCGAATTAGTTACTTTTCATTATGATATCAGCAATAAATTTGTCATTCTACAAATGCAAAAAAATGAAAATTTCATCAAAAAGTACTTTGACTTCAATAACCCTCATATTTAACCCTGACCATTAATGTCAGCAAACGGACGATTCATTCACCACATGGAAAGCATTATTTTTGATCGCCAAAGAACAATAAAAATAAAATTTCAAATATGACAAGAATAATTCAACAATTAATAAAATTAAAATATATATGTACATATTTGCTCGTATGTATCCACAACAAATATTAGAAAAAATGACCAAATGTTATTTTACACTTCAGATTATTGGAGACTTGGAGAGACAAGACGCACAGGCCGTCAGACATTAAGACGGCGGACTGTCAAGAGTTTTTGTCTTAAAAGTGGCACTTGGCTGACAGACTTGTGTTACGAACATGTACTATTCGTTAAAAGCAAATTCCAAAATGTTTCGCAAAATCACCCGAAATAAATGCCGAAAAAAAGTTTATTTTCCCCTCAGACATTATATTTATGTACCAATCAGAATGTTGAGGCGTTTGTGAGACATGCAAACATAAATAAGCCAAATTGTTAAACATGAAATACACATATTTCTATCAACAAGAGTACACAGACTTACAGACAGTCAGCAGCCGGCACACATTCACTGAGACAATATTAAATGCCGTTATTTTAGGATTTGGCCAAAATGCTAATATATGACGCATTCATTATTTATGTACAATTCGTTCGACTGTCTGACATATCTGTTAACGTTTTATATGACGTACCCTGTGTCAGTAGTATTCCTGCATGTATGTACCTATATTGTGTCATTTATGGCTGAGATACGAATCATGCTTGTCGATCACAGTTGAAAACGTATGCATTTGCATTCAAAACCAGTAAGGAAAGTCCAAAAGTCGGATGGGGCCGACTACATAATACCCTTCACCACTTTGGGTACATACAAGAGATGCTCATATGTAAAATATCCTTTAGATAGAATAGACAAGGCATCTTTGGAGGACCATTGAAATGGAATCGGATGAAATTAACTTCGTACAAACATATCAATCTAAAATTTATGAAAAATTGAATGTCAATTATCGAGCAAAATATGTATAAGATCTATATATCAATGGACGTATCTGAGCAACCGTGGCATTCTCCATTTGGTATGCTGCAACACAGTGCGCTGAAAAGGAATGTTCTGGTGTGATGCCAAATGTCCGAACCTTGGCACGGTTGAATTTAACTCGTAGATGCAATTTCGCAATAATAGTCGACATAAATACAACTGATCAAGTTAAGACATTTCTAATCCACATTGCCCAATATGCCTGATGAGCCGCTTAACCAACGGCGAAACGCGTCGCATAGTGGTGGGAATGTAGTATCTGTCTGGCTTTCCTTTTCATTGCAACTCCGATCATGTAGCTCATCTCGAAAGAGAAATTAATAAAAAACATTTACATAAATGATCCTTCGCCCTAAAAAGACATAAAAACAAAACTCAAAATTTATCTCGTTGTGCACTAATTCGTCCAAAGCGGACAAACTTTAGTTATTTGGTACATCATTTTGATGAAAGCGGATGAAACGTCTTCAATCCAATACACTATGCAATATTTCACGTAAAGCGAACAGACATACCATTGCACCATTTGCATAAAATCGGACAACAACATATGAGGGAGCTGCATATACACCTTTACTGATTTCAACAAGAAAATATCATGCAAATAGAAAATGATCTATGGTGCACCATTTAAATAAAATGGGACTAAGGTATATATGTGAACTATATTCCAATCTGACGCGGACGTCAACCTACGGTAATTTGAGGACGCTATGCAAAATTTTGTGTCAATCGAACAAACATTGACACTATGGTGCACCATTTACGTATGGGAGCTATATCTAAATCTAAACCGATTCGAACAAAACTTGGCACACATAAATTTTGTGCTAATCGACCTAAATTTGACTGGTGCACCATTTACGTAAATTCGGAAAATAGCTATATATTGGAACTATATCTAAAACTGAAAAGATTCCAACAAAACTTGGCATACATAAATTTGTACTCTGTGCAATTTTTTGTGTGATTGACCTAAATTTGACTTTTTGGTGCTCCATTTACTTAAAATCGGACGAAAATATATATGGGAGCTATATCTAAATCTAAGCCGATTTCAACAAAATTTCGCGGAAATCAAACTGCTGTAATTTCAGGACGCTGTGCAAAATTTTGTCTTAATCGGACAAACATTGACAGTATGTTGGACCATTTACATAAAATCGGAGGAATCTATATAAGAGTTATATCTAAATCTGAACTGAGTCCAACAAAACTTTGGACCTGTGCAAAATTTTGTGTCAATCAGTCAAAATTGGTGCTCCATTTACATAAAATCGGACGAAACTATATATGGGAGCTATATCTAAATCTAAACCGATTTCAATAAAACATGGCATATGTCAGTATAGACCTAATTCAGTACTCTGTGCAAAAATCGGACCAATATTGGGTGTTTGGTGCATTATTTAGGTAAAATCGGGAGAAACTATATATGGGAGCTATATCTAAATCTGACCCGATTTCAAAAAAACTTCGGAGACATCAATCTAAATCTATGTCAGTACTCTGTGCAAAATTTAGTCTCAATCCAACCAATATTGACAATATGGTCCTTGGGCCAAATAAGTGACATGTGCCAAATTTCATCCAAATCGGATTATAAATGCGGCCTGTACTTTGTTCACAAAAATACATGAGCGGACAGACGGACGCACCGACGGACATGCATAAATCGACTTAAAAAGTGATTCTATGAATATTCTCAAAAGGAACCATGGGTCTATCTCGATTCCTTTTGCCTGTTACAAACATATGCACAAAGACATAATACCCTGTACCACATTTATTTAAAATCTTTGTTTCAAAACCGGTGCATACATCTATATATGTACATTGTGACCCGAATTTTTTCCGTAATCATAAAAGAATTTGTTGTTCACAGATTAACTTCAAGTATTCTAAATAGGACATGAACAAAATGTGACATCGCTACATCCTTGCTTTCCAATACCAAGAAAACCAAATCCAAAATCGACGAAAAAATCATCATAAATTAATCTTAAGAATTTACCGTTTGTTATGCTTGGTTTTATATAGAATATTAATTTATGTACCGTGCAAGAACAATCTTAGGAGTCTCACATAGTCGGCCCAGTCCGACTTTTGAAGTTTCCTTTACGTTTCCTTTATGATATCGAAAAATATTGTAAAAATTGTCATATTCTTGTAGTACGGGAAAAGCACTAAAGCAAATCTTATTGTAAAAAAATCATTTAATTATTCAAAAATTATTTAAAATTTTTAACGTTGTATAAAAATTCGCAAATTAAAAAATAACTTGAGAAACAAAATTTTTTCTACACATTAATAGCCTTTCTATCGGCTTATCATTCAATTCCAGCATTAGAACCTCATCTGAAAAGTAAGTAATGTGTGATACATATTTAAATTTAATAACATTAGCAAAGTCTTTTATATACAATGTTGACAGAGGTTCTCTCTGTTGTAAGTTTAACATATTTGTATAAAATTTAAAAACAGTAGTGTTGGCGGTTTATTTGGGATACCATTTGTAATTTGTTTTTTGCAAAATAGTCATGTTGTTTTTATAAAAAACAACCAATGAGCGGAGCAGTATAGTCGGACGGGACCGACCATACAATACCCTACACAACTAACACTGAACTCAATCTTTCTGTGGATGTTTATTTCGAACCTGGGCAATATTTTGTGATATTTGCTCCCTCTAGCCCGATTAGTGGTAAGCAGCACCTCCTCCTCACACTGACATATTTTCCCAATATTACGAGTATTCAGTACAGCTATTGTCCAGATTCCCTTCACCGTGGGTTGTGATGTGATGTTCGGCTTTCATTTGTGGTCTAAAGATCGATTCGAAAATAACACAAACAATTAAGTTTTCGGTCCACTTCATTCCAAAATTATTATCTGATCATCACCGAATATTATAGGCGTTGTCCTTGACCATAACTGGAACCTCATGGAACATTTCAAAGCGATCAGCGCTATAGTTCCGCTCTCTAGAGTGATAATGGGTTACTAAATAATATACGAATACGGAGATACCTGTAAATATTTAGGTGTAACTCCCACATCCGAGCACACACAACAATATAATTGGTATTAATTTAAAGGTCAACTACTCCTCTTGGATATATTATAAACATATATTGTCTATGTCCTTCAGGGGTAAATATATACGCTATAGAATACAAATTTTGTAATTTTTCACACAAAAGTCAGGGTCCATTTGACCCGCTAAATATTGACCGATCTTTATGAAAACAGGCAAGCTTATTCTTTGGCCTGATCCCCTTCTCCATGGAAAATTTCACGATGTTCGGGCCATTATTGCGGCCTCTGGAGCGACCAGAAAACCCGACAAAAATTTAGTATTTGATCCATTTCATCCCCTAAATATTAACCGATCTTTCCCGAAAACAATAGGGGTCTACATTGGCCAGAACCCATCCTACATGCAAAATTTCGTGAAGATTGGTCTATAACTGTGGCCTGTATCGTGTTTACAAATTATAATGGACAGACGGACGGACGGACACACATGTCTAGATCGACTCAGCTAGTCGAGATATGACGATCGGTATACTTAAAGGTGGGTCTAGGACCAATATTTCGCGGCGTTACAAACTTTTGGGGCTGCACAAAGCTATAATACCCTGACAACATAGTTGTGTAGGGTATAACTATTTATTAGTGGGGAATGTATGGCATTGTTTGCCGAGGGGTAAGGCAGGGAAGACTATAGTTTCGGATCACGCCACTGATCCTCATCAGTTCCTTTAGTTTTTTATTGGGATATTCTCCCCAGAAGCTATTGCTTCTATATAAAAAACGTTTCATAACCAAATGTCTCTTGTAACAAAGCGAAGTACTTAGCTGACCAACGACATAAACTGCATGAGAATTTCGCTGGTGCCTCACTTCGAGGTTAACAAGGCATTTACAAACAAACAAACTTTAAAAACTTTATACTAGGTTGGTTAAATTCTTCCGCGCCAAACTTTTTATAGCCTCCACCATGAGGTGAACATTCAATATACCTACAATTGATTGAGACTTTTATATGGGGGATCCCATGGTAAATTGCTATCAGAATGAAAAGAAATGCCAAACTACAGACAATCATGTTGGAAAATTGAGGTAGACCGAATATGGAGCATGGTGGTTGAAAAACAGTGCTTAAAAATGCCCAAAATGCCGACATTTTTAGGTTAAGTGCACCAATAGTCGGCACTTTAAGGATTTTTGCATTTTAAACCATTTACCATACCGAGAGCATTTTTTCAGTATATAGTATTTAGGTTCAAATGTTTCCAATTTTTGTTTACTCCCCGATGCAATAAAAATTTGTTTAATTAGTTTGCATTAAAGCAGATTAAATTGATAATTAGGTAAAATAGTGCCTTTGTGACAATAGTCGGGACTTTTTATACCCTTCAACACACTGTGGTACAGGGTATTATGTTTTTGTCCATATGCTTGTAACAGATAAAAGGAAACGAGATAGACATATGGTTCCTTTTGAGAATATGCATAGAATCACGTTTTAAGTCGTACATGTCCGTACGTCTGTCTATGTTAAATTGTAAACAAGGTACAGGTCGCATTTTTGATTCGAATTGGATGAAATTTGTAACAGCTCATATAGTTGGCCCAAGGACAAACCCTATTGAAAATGGGAAAAATCGGTTCAGATTTAGATATAGCTCCCATATATATTTTCGGTCGATTTTACGTACATATTGCACCAAAGTCCTATTATATCCTTTGATTTTCACAAAATTTGGCATAGCGTACTGAATGAAGTCTACAGCGATGATTGATATAGCTTCCATATATATTTTCGTTCCATTTGATGTAAATGGTGCACCAAAGTCCCCATATATCTTTTGATTTGCACGAAATTTAGCATAGCGTACTAAATTGCGCCTGGAGTGATGTGGGCCAAGTATCTTGAAAATCGGTTAAGATTAGGCACCAAATTTGGCATAGCGTACTGAATTGAGTCTGGAATGAGTGTGTTGAGTTTCGTGAAAATCGGTTCAAAATTACATATATATTTTTTCCGATTTAATGTAAATGTTCTACCAAAGTTCTTATATTGCATAGCGTACTGAATTTAGTCTAGAATGGTGTATGCCAAGTTTCGTGAAAATCGGTTGAGAATTAAATATAGCTCCCTTATATATTATCGATCGATTTTAAGTAAATGACGCACCAAAGACCCAATATATAGCTGATATGAACAAAAATTACTAAAATTAATATAACCTAACTTGTGAGAAGTTTCGTTAAAATCGGTTCATATTTGTATATAGCTTCCATATATATATATATGTATATATATATATATATATATTGCCACTTTTTTAATATTCCATTTTCAAAAAATCATCTTTTTTGTTTTTGTGGCACATCTATGATTTTTGGTACACATATAGAGAAAAATGTTCTGACTCCGAAATCGTTCGCGATCAAATTTTTGGTTGATGCGCGCAAATGTTATCGAGGTTTTAATTTTGGGCATAAGAAAAAAAATCTTAAAATTACGCCGTTTATTATATTGAACAAAAACGTTGATATATCTCTTCCTCCGTAAAATAAGAATATGAATATATTATAATAATCACGATAAAGTTGCACATATTCGCGAAATATGAGAAAAATAAAAAAATATAGCAGATTACATCAATATTTTCATCATATTAATGACATACACACACCTAAAAATTAATTTAAAAATATCAACATAATCTAAACACCATGGTGAATCAAATGATATCAAAATCACACAAGTCCATGTAGCGGTTTCTAAATCAAAGCGACAACAAAACAAGATATTGAGGAAAAATATTTGTTTTTGGTTCGAAAAAATAATGTCATCATATTAATTTTTTTAATTGTATACAAGAAATTTCTGAAAAAAATTTTGGGGTTATTCTGCTATTTTACCCGAATTTCGCCGAAAAATTGAGATATATAATAATAATCACTTTCTGTGTATAAGTATACGCCTTGCGGATTATATCAAGACCCTTCCGATAAATCTTAGAATTCTATAAATAGGAATAAATCTTAAAATAAAATAATATTATGAAATATACATTTTAAATTGCGTGTAAATCGTGTAATTCTCAAAATCATTTGATGTGCATGCGGTTTCCAGGAAATACTGAAGTTTATATATTTTGCGAAATTTCATTTGACGGTTAAGATGTGCCACACGTTACATTGAAGTACCCAAAAAATCGTAAAACGCCAATAATTTCCGAAAACACCATATGCCATTAACGAGCATCCGATTTCGGTGTGCACCCTAAAAAAATACATCAATCTATACCGATTTCAATGTGGTCCATTAAGAACCATGGATGTGCCAGCTCACACTATTTTTGAGATAAATTGCGTCTAAATCGCGTAATTCTCTAATTCATTTGATGTGCATGCGGTTTCCAGGAAGAACTGAAGTTTCTCTTCCAATCCATATATATTTTGCGAAATTTCATTTGACGGCTAAGATGTGCGGCACGTTGCATTGAAGTACCCAAAAAATAGTAAAACGTGAATAATTTCCGAAAACTCCATATGCCATTAACGCGCATCCGATTTCGGTGTGCACCCTAAAAAAATACATCGATCTATACCATTTCAATGTGGTCCATTAAGAACCATGGATGTGCCAGCACAATCTATTTTTGAGATAAATATCAAAATCCGTATGAGGTCATTTATTAATGCGGAAATGATACACAGAAAACGCAAATAAATCCGCGATATTTTCAAAAACATTTTTTGCCAAATTTCGTGTTTTTGGAAGGCCAGTTCCCGCCGTTCTAATAGATGGATTTTTACGAAGAAGATTTTATATCATTCGAAACGTCAAAAACTTTATTGATCGCTGGTACCCATATCATTCAGTTGACAGATCTAAAAATTTGGCCCGAAAAATAGGTTTTTTAGAAATTTGATCACACAAAATTCGCACCTTCGGATGAGTATTACTCTGAAGCTGTGCATACTACAAACACAAAATAGATATCAAATTACGCAGATTCGCGACTACAATAATCTTATAATCGATTTTTATAAATTCCTGTTTGCGTATTAAAACTGGAAGTAAAATTAAAAAAACACTCAAGATCGAGCTTCAAAATGTCAGCATCATTTAAAGGTAGATGCAGTTAAAATTTTGAAAAATGATACATAAGGGGCGTAGTCCCCATTTTGTTGGCTTCTAGTTTTATTTTGACACGAAGACCGTGCAATGAGTGGCTTAGTCACAAATCGATAGAGAACATAAAAAAAACTGGTTCGCCTCAACCAGTTTTTACACATTTGTTTACATTAAAGTAGACACAGCTTCCACCAAAATAAAGTTTGGAGGTCAATATCATGAAGAGTTTGCAACGACAGATCAATTAACCCAAAACTATTCACTTTTTTCACATACTTAAGTAGTTCCCGAGTTATAAAGGGGTGAACCTCCTCTTCAGCTATGTTAAAAAATTGGCAATATTGCATATATATATATATATATATATATATATATTGTCTGATATAGTCTGAGCAAAGATTGGTTCAAATTGGACATGCCAACGCCTGTTATTGGATTTATAAATATTGCAAATTTTAACCATTTGTGGGGGAGGTACCAGTAGGAGTGAACCAATGGTTCCATCTTCGATCTAGGCTTGGTAAAAATAATTGGTTGTGCAAGAATTGTTTTAAATCGTACATTCCACCGCCTCACATTGGATTTATAGGTATTGAAAATGTTGACCCTTTATGGGGTAAGTACCAGAAGGAGTGGACCAATGGGACCCATCTTGGACTTGATCTAGGCTTAGTAAAGATAGTAGGTTGTACAAAGTTTAGCTCAAATCGGATAGTCCGTTCGCATGATATTACAAAATTAACTATTAGCAAAATTTTTACCATTTTGTGGGAGAAGGAGTGGACCTATTTTACCGATCTTCGAACTTGAACTAAGTTTGGAAAAAGCATTAGTATGTGCAAAGTTTGAATGAATTACTCCCTTTGAGAGTTGTCGTGCGCACCAACCGACCAGACAGACAGATAGACACATGGACGGGCATTTGTAAATCGACTACAATTTGTCTGAAACGGATTTGGTCAATGAAACACGGGATATAAAATCAATATTTCGATGAGGAACATTTTCTACAACACGTGACGATTTCTTCTACAAATTCTTTAAGACGATTGTTAAATATCGGTAGATTCCTCTGTTAAGAGTTTTGACTTTACAAATTACCAAATATATTGCAGTTACAGTATATGAAAATGATCAACATTAAAAAGCATACAGTTCGCGTATTAGTTGAAATCAGTTGGTGCGCATGCGGTTTTCGTATAAATCGAATAAATCTTTTCCAAGAATTATGCATTTTTCGAGGTTTCATTAAGCGGCCAAAATGGGCCGCTCAATGTACTTTACTATGCAAAAACCCTAAAAATGACTAAAAATGGCGCAACGTGCATACGATTTTTATGCGCATCCGATTTCAGTAATCTTCTATTTAAAAGGATCGGTTAAGAACCGCGGATGTGCCTTTAGGATAAAATACGCATATTATTCGCGAATCGATATATTTTTGACCTATCTTCACACAGATTCCCGAATATGATAACACAAAAATTAATGTATGTGAAATCAATTCGAAGAAAAATGCGATTATATACGCGAATTTGTTAAAATAAGTTTTTGCAGCTTTTCCCACATTCAAGGTACCTATATCCGCCGTTTTATTGGGCGGAATTGAACATGGATGGGCTCATTAGATCCGGCACGTAAAAAACTAAAATCACGCGGGGTTCCACGAAATTTGAATGGACTTTCTTAATTTTACACTCAAATTTAAATTTAGACTCAAAAATTTACGCACCAAATTTTCGTCTTTGGAACCCAATAGCATAGAAGCTACGGTGAGCACATTCATGAGATTTACACTAAACGAACCAAAATCTGGATGCGTGTCCTAATTATAAGAGAAATTCAAAAAACACCAAAAATCCGGCTTCAAAATGTCAGCATACATTTTGGGTGGATGCAGTGATTATATCGAAAAGTCATACATTAGAACCATATTGTCCATGGGGTATTCTGCAACTTAGTCACTGTTCACGTGTACGTGCGTTGTGTAGTTTAGCCACAAATCAGGAAGGAACACAAAAAAACTCGTTGACTTCAACACATTTCACCCATTTTTTTACATTACCACCATCACAGCTTCCACCCAAGTTATTATTTATTACCAATATTTTAAGATTTAGACAAGAACACTTCATTTTATAGAAATGAATTTACATTATATGCAATATGTTCATATATCGCGAGTTATAACCTTGCAAACCTCAGTTTCAAGAAATTTAATAGATTTTTGTAATTTCCCATATACCCTCATTAGCCATAAGGCTGAGCGTATAAAAATACGAACGCGGTGTCTTAAAAATGTTTATAAAATTGTCTCAGGTGGCGAATTATGAGTCTATGCGTGTGCTCCAGAAATATATATAAAGGTATACGTATGGTGGCTATACCACTACGATGAATCTCTTTAGCTTTACTAAACATCCTGGTAGAATTGCAAAGTCTGTTTAACAGTTTTTAAATACTGGGGTCCCTAATGAATATTTGCACACACTAACTAATTTAATAGCATTATAAATATTGGCGTTATAACATTGGGCGCCATATCCCCAATGTTCATACATTTGAGCATACAATACCAATGCAATTACAAGTGCACATGCCACATATTTACCTATTTGAATAGTATTCCGAAGTTTATTTCTGTTTACTTCCGTGACGCCCAACGTGAATAGATTTCGTTCATATGGGAAACCAATTTAATAAGTTATCACTTATTCAATAACCAAGACCCCAAAAATATTACGGAAATCCCACTAAGCACTAAGCTTTTCGATATTACCACTAGGGAGATCAGTATTCGGAAATCGGCACTTTAGTTCAAGACTAAAAATATTGAGGCCATGCCTCATGGGTTATATTCTGACTCACATATATTTAACATTTTACACATTGACCTTGCTTAGTTTTCATTATGGGATCAGCAATAAATTTGTAATGAAAATTTCATCAAAAAGTACTTTGACTTCAATAACCCTCATATATAACCCTGACCATTAATGTCAGCAAGCGGACGATTCGTTCACCACATGGAAAGCATTATTTTTGATCGCCAAAGAACAATAAAAATAAAATTGCATGTATGACGTGAATTCAACAATTAATAAAATTAAAATACATACATATTACCACAAGAAATTTTAGAAAAAAATTACCAAATAATATTTTAGACTTCAGATTATGGAGATTTGGAAAGACTTGACGCACAGACTTAACCCTTTGTGGCCCAATGTTGCCCACAGGCAACAAAATGTTTTAGAGCTTATATTTCATATGTAGCTAGTAGATATATATTCTTTGTATTTCATACGTCAAGACCTGATTATCGACGACACATATCAAAAGAAAAATAAAAAAAAATCAATTTTTTGGTAAAGTTATGAGCTTTTCAATGTAGAGAAGAGGGCAAAAATGTGTACAGTACTAATTTGTGTATACAGTCCAAATTATTTAAATCGCTTCGCATTCGAAATGTACAAATTCTGTCATCAGAATTATTTTTGATTCTTGTAAAAATGAATATAGAGAATAATTTAAAATGATTTTTTCGTCGATTTTTCAATTTTGTCCATATCCTATCTAGGATAGATGCATTAAATCTGTGAACAGAAAATTGTTCTATGATTACGGAAAAAAATTCGGGGCTCAAAGGGTTAAAAGTGGCACTTGGCTGTCAGACTTTTGTTTCGAAAATGTACTCTTCGTTAAAAGTAAATTCCAAAATGTTTCACAAAAACACCCCAAAATAAAACCAGAAAGAAACAGAAAACTGTTTATTTTCCACTCAGACATTATCTTTATGTACCGATCAAAATGTTGAGGCGTTTGTGGGACATGCAAACATAAATAAGCCAAATTGTTAAACATGAAATACACATATTTCTATCAACACGAGTACAGTGACTTACAGACAGTCAGCAGCCGACACACATTCAGTGGGACAATATTAAATACCATCATTTTAGGATTTGGCCAAAATGCTAATGTATGACGCATTCATTATTTGTGTACAATTCGTTCGACTGTCTGACATATCTGTTAACGTTTTATATGACGTACCCTGTGTCAGTAGTATTCCTGCATGTATGTACCTATATTGTGTTATTTATGGCTGAGATACGAATCATGCTTGTCGATCACAATTGAAAACGTATAGATTTGCATTCAAAACCAGTAAGGAAACTTCAAAAATCGGATGGGGCCGACTACATAATACCCTTCACCACTTTGGGTACATACAAGAGATGCTCATATGTACAATATCCTTTAGATAGAATAGACAAGGCATCTTTGGAGGACCATTGAAATGGAATCGGACGAAATTAACTTCGCACAAACATATCAATCTAACATTTATGAAAAATTGAATGTCAATTGTCGAGCAAAATATGTATAAGATCTATATATCAATGGACGTATTTGAGCAACCGTGGCATTCTCCATTTGGTATGCTGAAACACAGTGCGCTGAAAAGGAATGTTCTACTGTGATGCCAAATGTCCGAACCTTGACACGGTTGTATTTAATTCGTAGATGCAATTTCGCAACAATAGTCGACATAAATACAACTTATCAAGTAAATACATCTGCAATCCACATTGCCCAATATGCCTGATGAGCAGCTTAACCAACGGCGAAACGCGTCGCATAGTGGTGGGAATGTAGTATCTGTCTGGCTTTCCTTTTCATTGCAACTCCGATCATGTAGCTCATCTCGAAAGAGAAATTAATAAAAAACATTTATCTCGTTGTTCACTAATTCGTCCAAAGCGGACAATCTTTAGTTATTTGGTACATCATTTTGATGAAATCGGATGAAACGTCTTCAATCCAATACACTATGCAATATTTCACGTAAAGCAAACAGACATACCATTGCACCATTTGCATAAAATCGGACAACAACATATGAGGGAGCTGCATATACACCTTAACTGATTTCAACAAGAAAATATCATGCTAATAGAATAGGATCTATGGTGCACCATTTAAATAAAATTGGACTAAGGTATATTTGTGAGCTATATTAAAATCTGACGCGGACGTCAACCTACGGTAATTTGAGGACGCTATGCAAAATTTTGTGTCAAACTGACAAACATTGACACTAAATCTAAACCGATTCGAACAAAACTTGGCACACATAAATTTTGTGCTAATCGACCTAAATTTGACTGGTGCACCATTTACGTAAATTCGGAAAAAAGCTATATATTGGAACTATATCTAAAACTGAAAAGATTCCAACAAAACTTGGCATACATAAATTTGTACTCTGTGCAATTTTTTGTGTCGATTGACCTAAATTTGACTTTTTGGTGCTCCATTTACTTAAAATCGGACGAAAATATATATAGGAGCTATATCTAAATCTAAACCGATTTCAACAAAATTTCGCGGAAATCAAACTGCTGTAATTTCAGGACGCTGTGCAAAATTTTGTCTTAATCGGACAAACATTGACAGTATGTTGGACCATTTACATAAAATCGGAGGAATCTATATAAAAGGTGGTTTACATTTAACCGGATTTGGTTAACCCAGTGGGTTTAAATTTTCAATTCCTTTGAATATATGCCAAATAAATCCTCATAAAGTAGGTTAACCCGGTAAAAAGTTCTAATGTAAATGCCGTATAAGAGTTATACCTAAATCTGAACTGAGTCCAACAAAACTTTGGACCTGTGCAAAATTTTTTGTCAATCAGTCAAAATTTGACTCTTTGGTGCTCCATTTACATAAAATCGGACGAAACTATATATGGGAGCTATATCTAAATCTAAACCGATTTCAATAAAACATGGCATATGTCAGTATAGACCTAATTCAGTATTCTGTGCAAAAATCGGACCAATATTGGGTATTTGGTGCATTATTTATGTAAAATCGGGAGAAACTATATATAGGAGCTATATCTAAATCTGACCCGATTTCAACAAAACTTCGCAGACATCAATCTAAACCTATGTCAGTACTCTGTGCAAAATTTAGTCTCAATCCAACCAATATTGACAATATGGTCCTTGGGCCAAATAAGTGACATGTGCCAAATTTCATCCAAATCGGATTATAAATGCGACCTGTACTTTGTTCACAAAAATACATGAACGGACAGACGGACGCACCGACGGACATGCATAAATCGACTTAAAAAGTGATTCTATGAATATTCTCAAAAGGAACCATGGGTCTATCTCGATTCCTTTTGCCTGTTACAAACATATGCACAAAGACATAATACCCTGTACTACATTTATTTAAAGTCTTTGTTTCAAAACCGGTGCATACATCTATATATGTATATTGTGACCCGAATTTTTTTCCGTAATCATAAATATTAACAATTTGTTGTTCACAGATTAACATCAAATTAAAAAAAAAATTGAGAAACAAAATTTTGTCTACACATTAATAGCCTTTCTATCGGCTTATCATTCAATTCCAGCATTAGAACCTCATCAGAAAAGTAAGTAATGTGTGATACATATTTAAATTTAATAACATTAGCAAAGTCTTTTATAAACAATGTTAACAGAGGTTCTCTCTGTTGTAAGTTTAACATATTTTTTATAAAATTTAAAAACAGTAGTGTTGGCGGTTTATTTGGGATACCATTTGTATTTTGTGTTTGCAAAATAGTCAGGCTGAATCCCAGTTTGTTGTTTTTATGAAACACAACTATTTATTAGTAGGGAATGTATGGCATTTACAAACAAACAAACTTTAAAAACTTTATACTAGGTTGGGTAAATTCTTCCGCGCCAAACTTTTTATAGCCTCCACCATGAGGTGAACATTCAATATACCTACAATTGATTGAGACTTTTATATGGGGGATCCCATGGTAAATTGCTATCAGAATGAAAAGAAATGCCAAACTACAGACAATCATGTTAGAAAATTGAGGTAGACCGAAAATGGAGCATGGTGGTTTAAAAAAGTGCTTAAAAAAATATAGTATTTAGGTTCATATGTTTCCAATTTTTGTTTACTCCCCGATGCAATAAAAATTTGTTTAATCAGTTTGTGCCAATAGTCGGGACTTCTTATACCCTTCACCTTTTGATAGAGATGGTATTTACCGGGTAAATACCCAATGGGTGGGTAAATACCGGGTAAATACCCATTTGCGGGTATTTGTTTGGGTATTTACTATATTGACTCGGTAATACAACATCTTACACCCTATTTCCGGGTTACTGTTACCAAATCGATTAAGAATGGATAGTTTTACGATACTTTAAAGACGTGGGCAAATACTTGGGTAAATACTCGAGTTTTTACCCAAAAATTGGGTATAAACTCATTAACTGCCGAACCACTTGACATAGGCGGCCAAAATTTTGCATACATGTTTTTAATGTCAAAGCAAATATAGAAATCCAAAATTGGGTCCCTGGGTTCAAGTTTTGATATAGCCCCCATATAACTGCATCTCCCGATTTAAGGTATTTTTTGTCTATTAGACACGTTTTACAACCAAATTGGCTGTAATTTGGCACAGAGTGTTCTTTTTGGGTAACAAAAGTCTATGCAAAAATGTATGTATGTAGGTCCACGTTTACTGGTAGCCCCCATACAAAGGTACCCCTATTTTGAGTATTTACCCAAAAATTGGGTATGAACTTATTAACTGCCGAACCACTTGACATAGGCGGCCAAAAGTTTGCACACATGTTTCCAGTGTCAAAGCAAATATTGAAATCCAACATGGGGTCCCTGGGTCCAAGTTTTGATATAGCCCCCATATAACCATATCTCCCGATTTAAGGTATTTTTTGTCTATTAGACACATTTTACAACCATATTGGCTGTAATTTGGCACAGAGTGTTCTTTTCGAGTAGAAAATGTCCATGGAACATTTTAGGTATGTAGGTGCACGTTTACTGGTAGCCCCCATACAAAGGTACCCCCATTTTGAGTATTTACCCTAAAATTGGGTTTAACTCATTAACTGCCGAACCACTTGACATATGCGGCCAAAATTTTGCACACATGTTTCTAGTGTCAAAGCAAATATAGAAATCCAACATGGGGTCCAACATTGTACCCCTATTTTGAGTATTTACCCAAAAATTGGGTATAAACTCATTTACTGCCGATCCACTTGACATAGGTGGCCAACATTTTGCTTGCATGTTTTTAGTGTCAAAACAAATATAGAAATGTAAAATGGGGTTCCTGGGTCCCATGTTGGATTTCTTTATTTGCTTTGACACTAGAAACATGTGTGCAAAATTTTGGCCGCCTATGTCAAGTGGTTCGGCAGTTAATGAGTTTATACCCAACTTTTGGGTAAATACTCAATATAGGGGTACCTTTGTATGGGGGCTACCAGTAAACGTGGACCTACATACATACATTTTTGCATAGACTTTTGTTACCCAAAAAAACACTGTGCCAAATTACAGCCAATTTGGTTGTAAAGTGTGTCTAATAGACAAAAATACCTTAAATCGGGAGATACAGTTATATGGGGGCTATATCAAAACTTGGACCCAGTGACCCCATGTTGGATTTCTATATTTGCTATGACATTAGAAACATGTGTGCAAAATTTTGGCCGCCTATGTCAAGTGGTTCGGCAGTTAATGAGTTTATACCCAATTTTTGGGTAAAAACTCGGGTATTTACCCAAGTATTTACCCACGTCTTTAAATATCGTAAAACTATCCATTCTTAATCGATTTGGTAACAGAAACCCGGAAATAGGGTGTAAGATGTTGTATTACCGAGTCAATATAGTAAATACCCAAATAAATACCCACAAATGGGTATTTACCCAATTTACCGGGTATTTACCCAATTTATCGATTTATGCATATCCGTACGTCTGTCTATGTTAAATTGTAAACAAAGTACAGGTCGCATTTTTGATTCGAATTGGATGAAATTTGTCACAGCTCATTTATTTGGCCCAAGGACAAACCTGAAACTTGGAAAAATCGGTTCAGATTTAGATATAGCTCCCATATATATTTTCGGTCGATTTTACGTACATAGTGCACCAAAGTCCTTATATATCCTTTGATTTTCCCAAAATTTAACATAGCGTACTGAATGAAGTCTACAGCGATGTGTGTGTTTAGTTTCGTGAAAATCGGTTCAGATTTAGATATAGCTTCCATATATATTTTCGTCCGATTTGATGTAAATTGTGCACCAAATTCCCTATATATCTTTTGATTTGCACGAAATTTAGCATAGCGTACTGAATTGCGCCTGGAGTGATGTGTGCCAAGTATATTGAAAATCGGTTCAGATTAGTCACCAAAGTCCCTATATATCTTTCGATTTGCCGAAATTTGGCATAGCGTACTGAATTGAGTCTGGAATGATGTGTGCTGAGTTTCGTGAAAATCGGTTGAGAATTAAATATAGCTCCCGATCGATTTTAATTTGATAAGAAATTTTGCACAATTTGAACATAGAATGATGTAGTTGTGTTTTGTAGAATTACAGATACAGCCCAACGGATGTCCGATTGATATTTGTTTGAAATCGATTTACATACTTTTCTCCCATTGTATCAATTTTGCTGTAAATCGTTTTCCATAAATTTGTCCCACGGTACGCAGACGAATGAAATTAAATTTAGCATAGGTTGCAGAAAGGCATGAGTATGTTGCTTGGAGGGAAAATTGACATGCAATTGTAGGAATAAATACACACAGAAAAAAATCATGTAAAATCAATTTAAATCATGTTGATTCAACATTTTTTCCTAACGATTTTGCTTCATTATCGTTTCATGTTGATTCAACATGATTTTACAGTAAAATTGAAATAACATTTTGTCGTTTTAAAATAACACGAAATCATGTTAATTTAACTGTGTTGTTCTAGTTGAATCAATGCGATTATCATTTTGAAATAATGTGAAATTCTTATTAAATCAACATTTTTAAAAGTTAAAATAACATGAAATTCATGTTGAATCAATACGAATTTAATGTTGAATTAACTATGAAATCATTTAAAATTTATATGACTGCATATTAAAATAACATGAAAACATTTTAAAACCAGTGTGCGGAGCAGTATAGTCGGACGGGGCCGACCATATAATACCCTACACAACTTCCACGAAAATCTAACATTGCGTTATTTGCACCCTCTTGAAACCTGACTAAAGGTCAACAAATATTACTAATATTCCAGATTCTCTTTACCGTGGGTTATGTTGTGATGTTGGGCTTTCAATTGTGGCCTATAGATTGACTGAATAAAAAATCAGTTTTCGGTCCACTTCATCCTAAAATTATTATCTGATCATCACCGAAAATTATCATGGAAATTTTCAAAGCGATCAGCTCTATATTTCCGCCCTCTAGTGTGGTTTTGGGTTACTAAATAATGTCTGAATACGTAAGCACCTGTAAATATTTAAGTGTAGCTCCCACATCTGAGTACATACGGCCATTGGTATCAATTTAAAGGTCAACCCCTCCTCTTGAACATACTATCAACTTTTTGGGTCTAGGTCCTTCAGGGGCAAATATATACGCCATATAATACAAATTTTGTAATTTTTCACACAAAAGTCAGGGTCCATTAGACCCGCTAAATATTGACCAATCTTTATCAAAACAGGCATGCTTATTCTTTGGCCCGATCCCCTTCTCCATGCACAAATTCGCGGTGTTTCGGCCATAATTGCGGTCTCTGGAGAGACCAGAAAATGAGACAAAAATAAAGTTTTTGGTCCATTTCATTCCCTAAATGTTAACCGATCTTTTCCAAAAACAATAGGGGTCTTCATTGGCCAGAACCCATTCTACATGAAAATTTCGTGAAGATTGGTCCATAACTGTGGCCTGTATCGTGTTTACAAATTATAATGGACAGACGGACGGACGGACACACATGTCTAGATCGACTCAGCTAGTCGAGATATGACGATCGGTATACTTAAAGGTGGGTCTAGGACCAATATTTCGCGGCGTTACAAACTTTTGGGGCTGCACAAAGCTATAATACCCTGACAACATAGTTGTGTAGGGTATAATGATATGAAAACCACGTTGAAACTACTTGGAATTTCATGTTGAAATAACATTGGTTAATGTTGAAATGTATATACAGTCGGTCCTAAAAATGTTTATATACATACCATTTATATCCATATCTAAAATTTAATTAAAAATCAGTTGTTTGTTATGTATATTTTGGATATATATTTTTATTTAGTTTTTTAAAATATAAGTTACATAAAATTTAGAAATATTTGTTTCTTAAATATATTTTATCATTATTAATAGGAAACAGATGGAGGACTGGAAAATTCATGGAGTTCTTTTAAAAATATTTTATCTGTTAACTTGCCTACAACGTACGATTGGAAATGTTCGTCAGAGCTGCAAATTTCAACCTCAGAACATATAACATAAATTGTGGAATGAACTTTTGTAATATAGGCAATTTTGTAGAAAGAAATTCT
Organism: Musca vetustissima; assembly: GCF_032173495.1. Lineage (NCBI taxonomy): Eukaryota > Metazoa > Arthropoda > Insecta > Diptera > Muscidae > Musca > Musca vetustissima. The sequence continues at coordinate 34,397 of NW_026886691.1, read as the reverse complement.
ATTTTGATTGCTATATAATAATTTTTTTTATAAAGTCTTCCTGCGAAAATTAATTCATTATAAAACACAACATTACCAAAATCAATGTTTAAATTATTAAACATATGTTTATACTCATCAATGGGTTCAATTATATTACTATCATTTAATTCAAGAATATCTGGAATTCCATTTTCATAATCTATAAGAAATTTTGCGAAGCTTAAGCCAGCTTTTTTACAAAGCGTTAATGGGACATTTACTCTAGAGTTTATATTATTACAATACCTTTTTGAGTCCTTATGTTTTGCTTCAAACCTTAAGCTCCAAGTATACTTTGGTGGTCCAGATTTCTTTTTTAAAGTTAGATAGTGCAGTAAAAAGTGAGCTTTGGTCTTGAGTGACCCATATAAATTAAAATAAATTTTATTATGCTCACAAACTACTGATTTAAGAATATCTAAATCATTATCTTCAATTTTTTTAATAGAATATCCATAATTAATAGCTTCCAGTACGGATTATTTTCAGGAACTAAGTCCCCAATTATAAGAAGTATGAAATCTGTTAACGTCCATAGTTCCCTAACAGTCATTTTTAAACTATATGTTTGAAGAGCATTATGTAATATATCAGGTCCTATATTTCTCGCCTCATCCTCTCCATATGGAAGTAGTCTTCTGCGACTATTGAAAACATCTAAAGTAATTGTTTTGGATTTGATTAAAGACAATATTGTATTTCAAATGTCATCAATGCAAACCCCTTCAAAAAGATCATGCATTAAATCTAACGATATATTTTGTGTAACATGAAAGGCTTTAAGTTCATTAAAAACGCACTTTGTTTTTATACCGGTTTCTCTAAAGTCCTGTATAAAAAGGTCGGTAGAATAGTTTTCTTTATTTCTTAAAGAATTAGCAATTTCAATTTTATCCGTTTGCATTTCACTTCGTTCACGACGATAAATTCTGCAAAACCTCTTCGCATTAAAGGATTTTACAAAACCCAATATGGAATTTAATACTTCAGTTATCGCCTAGAACTAAACCGAGGGTGAAATATATTCGATATGTTTTATTTGCTGTTCTTATTTCAATTCTTTGAGTTTCTAGAGACTTTAATTCTTGAATCAAATAACGAAATATTTTCTCATTTCCAAAAGTTTTTATATCACAACTATTAACATAATATAAATGGAAAATTAAATCTAGCTTTGATGTTACATGCCTTGGCAAAGAAGGTAAACTATAATATCCTGCGGTTATAGATTTTGAATGGAAACCTAAGACATTATTAATCCCATAGTCGTCGAAATATATAATATAAAAGTTTCTCCGTTTAAAAAATTAGAATTTTTTTCATTAAGTGATTTTTCTATAGTTTTTAATGACATTTCTAAACATTTCCTGGAATTTCAAAAAGTTTTTTTAGTTGAAATTTAATTGGCATAAAGCAACAGCTAAATATTTTGACGTCTAAATCAGGATATCCATGAATTATGGGTTCGGAAATTTGATTCGAAATAGTAAAAGATATGGGTTCTTCACATTTTTGGTTTTCTTTGAACAATTTAAAAAAATTGTACTCTGTCGAAATGTCTATGAAGATTTTTTAAAAATTGTAGGATACTATATAAATGGTTGTTTATATTTGTATTACCTAGAGATGCTTTAATGGGGGAAAATATATCTAACAATAAACATTGTATAGTTTGAGTTTCTACGTACAAAAATAACGAAAATTTTAATGCATGATTTTTAAAATTAAAAATCTTTGAAGTTAATTCGGATTCATTGGCGACAATACTATTTAACATGACATCATCGTCTTCAATGAACCTATTATGAAAGTTAACAGAATTTGATTTGATTGTGGTGGGATGAGTACTATTTTCATTTTGATTTGAATTTTTATTGAGATGTTTATTATTAATGTGAGCTTTTAATGAGTTGTAGGAAGAAAATGTTTGAGAACAGTCGTCTAGTTTGCACTGTGTTGTACTTGTGGAATTAAGAAAGTGATCAATCTGATAATGTTGTATTAAGTCACAAAGCGCAAATGTTTGGTAACTTATGATCTTGAACGGGTTTTATTTCATAAAAATATTCTTGAATAAAAAACCGTGGACCTCCACATCCTTCTGGATATTCCAACGATAACGTATGTATTATTTTAAAGCATGTATCTAAGCATTTCAAAAACGATCCAAATTTTAATAGTGTATTATCAAAATAGACGTAAAATTTCTCAAGATTATAAATACTGTGGCCTACAACTATTATAAATGGTTGTATAGTCAACCCCCATTGTAATATTTTTCTTGTATTACAGATATAATAATCGTTGTCCATATAGTATCAGTTGGTCCAGTTCGTCAGCTCTGCTATTAGTATATAATGGCCAATTGCTAAGAAATTCGTAATTACTACCAGACGACTTTAGTTCGCTTTGACTTAATGAAAATGTCCTATGCCACATGTCTTGACAATGAAGCTTTTAAAGCTGGTAGAACTGGTGCGTCAACTTGTGAACAAGTATTCTCGGGGATTGAATCTGAAGCTTCAAAATGATCTTTGATTGAGCCTATTGAACGCAATAGCTTGGCTCTCTGGTTTACGTATTTATCCCAAAGTTTACCAATATGAATCGATTTTCTTCCTAGTGGCACAAAGTAGAATTCCTAAAATAGAAATAATTGAATTGGTCATTGTACTAATATGTGAAAATGTAAATACGTACTCTTATTTCACAAGGAAAGTTTTCTATTATTTCATCCACTATTGGTGGCAAATCTTTTGGAGATAATTCTACATTACGATAAAATATATCTTCTAATATTATATTTATTAAATCTCCACGAAACGAATCCGTTATGTGATGATTTTTATCATAAAAACTTGTGATGGACCCTCCTTTAAGGCTGTCTTCTAAAATAAGTTTGAGGCTCTGAAAAAAATGTATATTACAAAAAAAAAAAAAAAAATAAACTATGATTTGAAATTTTATCTTAGACTGCTTAGAATTATCAATTAATGTTGATAATGATGAAGCCGGCGATGGTGTTGTACTAACATTAGATTGACTTTGTAACCAAGAGACTACTTTATTGGCAATCGTTTGAGACAAGGTATCGTCATCAATGTTATACTGTAGAAAATGAAAACAAAATATTTGAAATAAATAAAATGAAAACATGATTAAAAATGATTTTCCTTACTTCAGTTTTTCTCCAAGTAACAAAAACAACAATGTTGCGTAAAATTTAATTGATACAAATGAGTCGGTTCCCTCTGTTTATGTTGATCGTATTTATATACTTACTTTCTAAATAAGGTTTTACTTCAATTAAATCAAAAAATTTCAATAGCTCATCTAATTGGGTACTTTGAACATCTGGAATGGTTATTATAATATTTCCGTCTTCGTCACTCAATAAATTAATATTATCTTGGCTAAAATTTTGCACAACACTTGCCAAATTTATATTATTATTGTACGCTTCAGACATAATTGTATTTTAAAGAATTAAATTCACCTAATATGTGCAGAACTTTACTTTTCCACGCGGTATACGCCTTAACACTCTAATAAATGCTAAACGAATGGAATTTTTGTTACATATTGTAAAAAAGCGGTACTTGTTCTTCTTTCTATATAATTTAACATGAATTCATTTCATTTCAACATTGTTTCATGTTGTTTTAACAATCCACAACTTTAATTCAATCTTTTTCCAGTTAGTATTTATTTACATTTCACAATATTAATTTAACATGATTGAAATGTTGTTTCAACATGAGTCAATGTTATTTAATTTGTAAAATATAAAAATGTAATTTCAACATTAATAACTATTAATTTTACTATTGTCACAATGTTAATTTAACATGAAAAATTTTTATTTTTATTATCTATTCATTCATCTATGGAAATTCAACATTGTCTACTGTTATTTTATCTACGAAAAATGTTAAAATAAATATGGCAATTTTATTTTAACGTGAAAAATTTGAAATCAACAACGTTAAATATTAAATTAACATGTTTTACTGTTTTTTATATGAAAAAAATTACATCGATGTAAAATCAACATTTTGCAATGTTAATTTTACATTCGCTTTTTTCTGTGTGTATGTACAATATACCCAAAGTGGTGAAGGGTATCATATAGTCGGCCCAGTCTGACTTTACTACTTTCCTTACTGGTTTTCATATTTAGTTATAGGTTTTTTTAGTTATTTGAAGTTATATAAAACAGATGCCGACTATTGGAACATACCGAAATTAGGTGTGTTTACCCTATATATTTTACCCTCTGAGATAACAAAATGTTAAGACCTTTGGACTTGACCATTATATTGGATCCTTATTGAACATTTTATTTGCATACTAGTAACGTGGAATCATAGCCCTTTCGGTTGTAAAATGATTCTAGGACCATGAAAATTCATAAACTTGCGCATTAGTTCAAAGAAAAAACCGTAAGTATGTAGTAAAACTCCTAAAGATTATCATTAAATGACAAATAACATGAAAACGGCCGAAATTAAATATTTGGTCTATATAAGTATATGAAACGATTTAATCAATCCACATTCAAGTCGATTTGCAATATAGCTGCAAATTCATGGCAACCAGTGCTTGATGTATCATTTGTTTGAAATCGAACAAAATTGCGTCGAAGGGTCTTTAGTCGGACGCAAAACGTCATCCCGTTCGGATTATGTTACTTGTACTTGTACCAATGTGTAAAGTGATAATGCATGATAATCGTCATGTCACATACAATGAGATATGCTTAGACATTTATATCACCGGCATATATTCGATATTACGAGTATTTATGGGAAAACCACAATCAAAGAAATGTTTATTATTGAAAAATAATTGCAATCTTTATTTTCATATTATCTGGATACATACACACACTCATCAATATCATCCATTATCCCCAAACAATTTTCTCTATCCAATCAACATAAAACGAAAGTCGGGTATAAAATGAAGGTACCCCCTTGGCATCGCAATTACCCTCACCATGCGATGTAATGCCCAGGACCAAAAACAAACAATTATAATCGGGATGATGGACAAATAATGGCCCACCCCCATCCTCCGCACATGTACCGACCTCGTAGTTAAATGATCCAGCGCACATTTGTATAGTTGTATTGATCGCGATGGTCGTCTCATTGAGACACAGATCATCATTGAACTTATCCAATCTAATTTTTTTCAAATGGCCAGTCGGTCTACCGATATCCGTTACAGGACCCCATCCAGCTGCCAGGATTTTTTTAAAATCTCGTCCATCGGCTCGAGGTAGACAGGCAGGTACAATATAATCATTAAACTGTACGGATGCATTTAGTTTCACCAAGGCAATGTTATGAAATAGGGTATCATCATCGAACTCATCATGAAATTTATATGATGCAATTGAAAAGTCGACAGGAGCAGCATCATCATCAGATGTGTTGTAATCAAGATCTCCCAAACGTACAATATTCGGTTCGCTGTAAACGGGACAAGAGGAAAATGTACATTTTAATTTGAAAATCGAATATGGAATTAGTGGGAAAACTGAGGAACTGGGGACTGAGGGAAACTAAATGATTGTGATATCTCACGAAAATACTCCACTTCGCACAAAATATTCACACGTATATTTTAAGTTTTTTTAAAGATGATGTTTTATATCTGATTAAATAATATTTGAAATCATGTTTTCAGAGTGCATCATAAAAGCACAGATAATGGAAAACCCAAATCACGATAAGGTACCAGTATTCAATGGATCAAAGACAAGAAACTTCGTATAATAATCTCGCTTTAGATTTACTCACTGTGCAGTATAAAAACAAGATGCCGCGCTCACAACATATCTGTTACTAATCAATGATCCGCCACAAATCGGTTTACGTTCATTACCATTTACGTGCAATAACATCGCCATAAATGAAAACTCTTTGGGGTCAGCATTTTTGACGCCATCAAAAAATGATATGTAACAAACTTTTCGTACATTCCGATACGATTTACATTCTGCAAATTAAGCAACAACAAAACAATTAAATCTAAAGCAATGCAGAACAAAATAATATATGAAATACCTCTTACTATGCGTTTCTCATTATATTTTGTCGGCACATACGGTTGAGGTGATGAACCACCATCTCCGGATGCTATAAAATATATAATCGGTAAAGTATTGTAATTTTTGTAATGGAAATAATGCAAAAATTAAATCAAAGAGGGTGCAAAATGAGCAATAGGAGCTAGATCCAGTTCGTTAGTTCCTATATTTCTTTTCTGTTACCACGTTCCTTTATTTTCTGATCCGCGTTTGTGATATCTTCCTTTTTACTGATTTCTTTCCTTTATTCAATTTTCTTAATCCGTTGTCAATAGATATTTTACTTTTGTCATTTCAGTTTTCGATATTAAATATTATTACTTACACTCTACTTACACTCCGCAAACATTGATTTCTGCAAAAAAAATCCGCACACAAGCAAGGTCAATAATATTCTTATAAGCAATAAAGTTTAGTGTATTTTATTGAAACGATCACCACGAATTCACTAATCTCACTGGTAGCTCAATTGCCAGTAATCCAGCATTTAAGCTAACCCACCGCACTCGTTTTATTTCATTATCAGCAATCGAACAAAAGTTATCTATAGGAATTTTGGGGAATCTAAAAGCCGACCACCATGCACCACTAATCCAACAAAAAAAAAACCCCCCAATGTACCGAGCATTTAAAAAATAAACTTTTTAATGATTGTATTGACGAAAGCACTCCTTTTCCCGATAATAATATAGAACACAATGGCAAACAATTGCCTACTCCTTACAAACTGCAGCAAAATCAACAACTGGGTACCAAAGACCACCATCAAGAAACCCAAGGTACGATTAGGAGTGTCGTAATGTTACTGATTTAAAAAAAAAAAACACATCGTACAGGGCAAACTAGCAAACAGTAGCAACACGTAATGCGATGGAGAATTGTCGGGAGAGAAGGAGAGAGGAGAAACGTATTTTCAGAAAAAAAAGACAGTACAAGAAACACGAAAGCGGGAGCAAATCGAGATGTACAGGAATCAGAATGAGGTCCGGAAATTTTACCAATGAGTAAAACACCAAAGCGAAGGCTTTGCTGCAAGCACATCCTCCTGTAGAAATGAAGACAGATAAAGATAGCGTGTTGAGTATGTGGAAGGAGCATTTTGCAAAGCGGCGAAGAAGATACCGCAGAACCAATAAGATATGACGGTACAGATTGTATAACGCCTAGCCAAGATGGGGTCAGAATAGCAATTAATCGGCTGAAGACTGGTGGTCTGCAATGCATGCCCAATGATTTTAACCTCAGCATCCTGTGTCCCGTGCACAACAAATGAGACTAGACGCCAATGCCAACTATAGAGGAATAAGTCTCCTTGGTATCGCATATAAAGTGCTATCCAGCGTGCTGTGTGAACGACTGAAGCCACTGGTCAATTACATTATTGGACCGTACCAATGCCTGGTCTTCAAGCCTGGCTAATCCACCATTGACCAAATTTTCACTCCTGGATCCTGGAAAGATCCACGAAAAACACATCGACACATTTCTCCTATTCGTCGACAATAAAGTAGCATTCGACAACACTATCCGTTCAGAGGTGTTTAAAGCCATTTATACGTTCAGCATTCCTGCAAAATTAATACGGCTATGCAGGATATCTTTAAGGTACACAAGATCAGCTGTTAAAGTAGGAATGGACCTCTTGGAGCCCTTTAACACCGAACTAAGAATCAGACAAGTTGACAGTTTGTGGCGTGACAAAAGTGACACTCTGTACACCAAACGGCATATGTTACTCGTGGACGACATCGACATAATGGGTCGAACATTGCGAGCGGCAACAGCCACCTTTGAACGAATTGAGAAGGAGTCAGGCAAAGTGGGACTGGCAGTAAATGGCGAGAAGACAAAGGTGATGGTATCAACGCGCAAGACGTCCAGTAGACTCGGGACAACTGTGGAATTTAAGAACTACAGTTTCGAAGTAGTCAAAGATTTTATATACCTTGATACCGCCATCAATAATAATAGTGTTGTCCAACAGATGCTACTATGGTCTGAGTAAGCAATTTAAAAGCAAGGCCACCTCTCGCCAAACCAAACTCACACTCGACTAGACACTAATACCACCCATGCTGTTATATGGATCTGAAGCATGGGTACTTGCGCATGCAGATGAGGCATCTCTTGGAGAACAAAATTCTTCGAAAGATTTACGGGCCGATCTGCGTCGACGGTGAATATCGCCTTCGAATGAACCATGAGTTGTACCGTGCATTCTATGACATCGACATAGGCAGACATATCGTGCCGCAGCGATTTCGTGGGCTAGGTCATGTTGTGAGAATGGATGAGGATGCTCCAGCTCAAACGGCATATAAGGGGAAGGCCAAAAATTCGATGGATAGATCAAGTGTAAAACATTTCGAAACGACATTCAAATTGGTGGAGCTGTGCATTTATATTTAGCGAGTAAAATTAACCTAGAATTTTGTGTGAAAAATTATAATTAATAGCGTACATATATTTACTTCTGAAGGTCATAGAATATTTACTTCTGAAGGTCATAGAAGGATAGTATATTCAAGGGAGTGGTTGACCTTTAACTTCATACCAATTGGTCCATTTCATCCTCTAGATATTAACAGATCATAAATATTACAATTTAATATTTTTTTTGGATTCATAAAAAATTATTTAACTAAACTGAATTTTTATCGGGCCACGTTTTGGTATAGCCCCTATATAACGGTAACCCAATATTCAGTATTTTGGAAACATTTTCCAACCGAATTGACTGTTATGTAGTATTTTGTGTTCTCATTGAATAACACATATCCGTGCCAGAAATTATTAATATTGACCCAAGTTGCAGGATAGCCCCCATATAACGGTACCCTTCAACATTCGGTATTTTGAATACGTTTTCGAACTTGGCTGCAATTTTGTATTTTGGGTTTTCATTATACAGTCGGCATGTTCTGGCATTCACTTCAACGGCAGAAATGTATCGAACACACGCCGAGGTGTTCTGTAACACACTTTACACCCATTTGAGGTGTATTCTTTACACTTACATTTCCATAGTGAGAGTCGGGTGTATTCATGTTTTTTCATGTAAAAGAAAAACTTTTTGGAAATAAAAAAGGCACATGATGATAGATTGATATGTTATTATTGCGTATAATTTGTTTAAAATCACAAAATGAATATGAAACACCATTAAAAACAAATTTTAAATAGATATTAAGGTTTGTCTTGAATTTTTTTTCAACTGAATTTCTCGCTTGACACAAACAGCTGATTTGAAGTAAGGCCGAAAAAGATAGGGTTACCAAATGTTCCCCTTAAATCAATAAACAAATTAATGATATTACAGAGTTTTTCATACATATATTTTACGTTGCGAATAATAAAATATTAAAAAAAAAATGCAGTCGACTCCGCTTTACTGTATGTCGCTTAACTGAAAAATATCGGATAAGTGAAATTGATTTTCTGCACCATTACATTTTAGGTTAATCGCTCACAATTTACATCGCATAAGTGAAACTTAGCATAACTGAAAATATCGGATAAATGAAATTGCTTTTGGAGTCAAATATTGCAATTTCCTTTCAAATCACTCCACATTACTGAAAATCGTGAGAATGGAGGATAATGACAGAATATTTTGCATTGATGAATACACATCTTCAAAGCTCACCCTAACAGATATTTTTCTGCAATTCATGATTTTTCCGAAGTATGGAACGTGTGTGTCAAGTATATATAAATTTGACGTCGAATAATGTTAAGTTCGTTAGGCCAAACTTTTAAAACCATTTGGAAATTTCGAAAAAGAACTCCGTTCCGCATTTCTATATTTTATATACAAGTAACAAATATGTACCAAAATATGTTACAGAATGTACCGTTCATAGGGGAAATGTCAAAACGAGGTCCCATATAATTAACAAAATTTTGAGGAGGTCGTCCACTTTTAACTACTCTAAGTTATTATTAAGGCCTTCTAGATGATAACCAATTTTTAAATAGAAACAATGTAAACATGTGAATCTATAATGAACAAATTTTAATAAATAAAAATCAAATAAGTTGACATGCTCACACCAATTTCAATTTCTATCGTCTATTTTCATACAATTCGATACCTACGAATTCGATATAAAATACGAATTATTGAAATTCGGATAATTGAAATTATTTTCAGTTAACCGAACTCCGCTTATTCTCGATTTTAATTTTTCAAGATTTTCAATGGGCTGGTAAATCAATACCAATGCTTGTTAAGGTTTGTAACTTTGCACATATATATTTGAAGATTTAAAAGAGAAGAAAAATAATTTACAAAAAATTTTTGTTATTGCTTTGTTGTTGTTTTTTGCAATTAAAGAAAAGTCCTTATTTTCGATGGCGGGCATGATAACTCCTCACTGGAACATCGAATCCGAAAATTCCAACGGCGTTAGAAAGAGTACATGTCTGGCTCTCGTATGAACTAGGATTATTGACATCGCTCTAAAATTAACAAAATGGTGGGCCTTTGAAAAAATATTTTTGGAAAATCGCCGATTTTTTACCAAAACCCAAGTCAAAAAATAAGGAAGATCTTCACCGATTGGTTTTATCCTAGTTCATACGATAGCTACACACTCACAGAGAAACGTGTAAAAATTTGAAGTCGATTGGGTTATTAGTTTTTGAGTTATCGTGCCCGCCATTCGCAAAAAAATGTTTAGAGAAAAACGCGTTTAAAGTTTGAGAAGCCCTTCAGCTGACACAATAAATCGGCTATATCTTTAAGACTTCTTGAGATTTTCATTTGAAATTTTGTAGGCACACTCTTTAATTAGTGTAGATTCGAATTATATCAACAAAATTTTTGACCCCGAGAATGGGAGGTCACCTTAAGTGAAAACATCGGATAACTGAAACAAACATCCAGATTTTTTTCCATTTCAGTAAAGCGGAGTCGACGGTAATAATAAAATTGTGGTTAGAATTCACGAAATTACTAAAAAAAAAAATACAGAAACAATGTTAAAAACGAATACAGTTTATATTGTATGGCAACACTATTTCTATTCTGTCGACGTTTATTTTTGTCGCAGTTCAAAATTTCAATTCACGTGAGAAGCAGAACAGGAGGTAGCTTCTGAGGTGAAGTGTATGTGTAAAGTGAAAAGAACACACCGTGAGTTCCAGAACATACCCGAGTATTTTTCGGTTAATTGACCCTACGCTTAATTGGTTTCCACGCTTAATTGAACCACACGATGGCGCAAAAAATATTTCATAGGAAAATACATGTAAATTTTCTCGGAAAAAGACTAGGTGGCATCCCTAATAATTCAAAACATATGTTTATTGCTAAGGAAAAACTGCGAGAAAGCGTAATTTGTATTTGACATTGGATTTTTTTAAATCATTAGTAGTTCCAATTATACGTGATTACTGTAATTGAACAAACTATTCAATTAAGCGGGTTCGGATAATTGGTTCCTCGGTTAATTGAACAAAAATTTGTGAAAATTTTGATGTTCAATTAACCGAAAAATGTTCAAGGTCCTATCATAACATGAGTTTTTGTCCTAGGAGCCCCCATTAATTTTATATATTTTAACTCATCGAACTAATCATTTCCGACCCTATAAAGTATATATATTCTTGATTAGCGTAAAATTCTTAGACGATCTAAGCATGTCCGTCCGTCTGTTGTAAATTCTCTAGCGTCTAAACGAATTGAGATAGATCTCCAGGCAAGTCAAGTTCGATGATGGCCTATATCGGCCCACGTTTAGGCATAGCTCCCATATAAGGGTACACCCCAATTTTCGGTATTTTGGGGTTCTTGAGCGCGTTTTAAAACCAAATTCCCTGAAATTTGGTACATTGAATTCTTATTGGGTACCACATTTCCCCACTAAAAATTATAAATATAGCTCAACTTTTTCTGGTAGGCCCCATATAAGAGTACCCCCCAAATTTTAGATTTTGTGAGGTTTTGACCGAATTTTTTTTACCGAATTGCCTGTAGCTTTTATTTTGAGTTCCTAATAGGTACCAAATCTCTCTACAAAAAATTATACATATAGGTCCATTTTTTCGGGTAGCCCCCATATAAGGGTAACCTTCAATTTTCGGTATTTTGGGGTTCTTGAGCGCGGTTTCCAACATAATTCGCTGTAATTTGGTGTTTTGTAGTCATATATGGTAACAAATCTTAATATTCGCCCCCATTGAGGGGTAGTCCCCATATAACTCCCTTTTTATATTAAAATAGTTAACTGACTTGTTCCGGTTTTTGGGGTTACCTCCATATACCCGTATTCCACCATAGTATGGGGAATATGCTCTACTCGAAATTGTCCGTTTATACCCTATATATTATGGAATTGTAAGATGATTTAGTCAATTCATCCATCTGTTGTAATCATTCTTCCTTTGGAGGATATCGGCCCGCTTTTAGTCATAGTCCCTATATAAAACCAATCGGCTTAAATTTGGGTCTTTGGTGCACTATTTACCTAAAATCCCACGAAGCTATATATGGGAACTATATCTAAAACTGAACCTGATTGATGATTTTCCCCATTTTCAATTGGGTTCATCCTAATAAATGAGCTGTGCTAAATTTATCCAATTTGGATGCCTCTTATAACTTTGTATTCTAAGTTGCAGTATTTTGAGGATTTTATACAAATGTTTCACCCTACCATGCGTTCATAATATAGGTCAATTCTAATCAAATTGCTAAAATTTGTATTTGGTCTACATTAAGGTCTGCAACAATCGATTGGTAGAATTGTCATTATAGGTCCACTTTTTGGTATGTTCCCCATATTTTCATTTCACGTAACTGTACGTATTCCTATAGTGGAGGGTATCCAAAGTTCACACTTTTTTCACTTGTTTTTTTTTAATTTCAAAAAAAAAATCAATTATAATAAAAGATTTATAAAACCGAAATCATTATTATATACAAACGAAAAACCAGTAAGGAAAGTAGTAAAGTCGGACGGGGCCGACTATATGATACTCTTCACCACTATGGGTATGAAATATGTGATCCTGGGCAATGGGGCAAAAGTATGTAAATCGACTTCAAACAAATATCAATCGGACATCCGTTGGGCTGTGTCTGTAAGGAAGATCTTCACAGATTGGCTTTTTTACTTGAGAAACGTCCCAAAATTTGAAATCGATTGGGTTATTAGTTTTTGAGTTATCGTGCCCGCCATTCGCAAAAACGCTGTTTGGAGAAAAACGCGTTTAAAGTTTGAGAAGCCCTCTTGCTTTTAGAGCGAAGTCAATAATCCTAGTTCATACGAGAGCCAGACATGTACTCTTTCTAACACCATTGGAATTTTCGGATTCCGATGTTCCAGTGAGGAGTTATCATGCCCGCCATCAAAAATAAGGACTTTTCTTTGAACACAAAAAACAACATTTTTTTTTGTAAATTATTTTTCTTCCTTTTTAAATCTTCAAATATATATATGTGCAAAGTTACAAACCTTAACAAGCATTGGTATTGATTTACCAGCCCATTGAATATCTTGAAAAATTAAAATCGAGAATGGGGGGGGGGGGGGGTTCCCTTAAATCAAAATACAAAATTAAATTTTGTGAAAGCGAGAATTGGGGGTCGCCTTAATCAGACGAGAAACTCAGCACACATATTTCCAGACTCAATTCAAATGACAAATTTCGTGCAAATCGAAAGATATATAGGAACTTTGGTGCACCATTTACATAAAATCGGACGAAACTATATATGGGAGATATACTAGATCTGGACCGATTTTCACGAAAATTGGCAGACATCACTCTAGGCTCAATTCAGTACGTTATGCCAAATTTCGTGCAAATGGAAAGATATATAGGAACTTTGGTGCACCATTTACCTAAAATCGGACGAAGCTATATCTAAATCTGGACCGATTTTCATGAAACTTGGCAGTCATCATTTTAGGCTCAATTCAGTACGTTATGCCAAATGTTGTGCATTAAATCGGACGAAAATATATATGGGAGCTATATCTAAATCTGGACCGATTTCCACGAAAATTGGTAGACATCACTCTTGGCTCAATTCAATACTTTATGCCACATTTCGTAAAAATCGAAAGGTATATGGGACTTTGGTGTACCATTCGGACGAAAATATATATGGGAGCTATATCTAAATCTGAACCGATTTTCCCAATTTCAATAGGGTTCGTCCTTGGGCCAAATAAATAAGCTGTGCCAAATTTCATTAATTTCGGATTATAAAAGCGACTTAACACCAACAGACGGACATGCATAAATCGACTCAAAAAGTGATTCTATGCATATTCTCAAAAGGAACTATGGGTATATCTCGTTTCCTTTTGCTTGTTACAAACATATGCACAATGACATAAGAAGGATATAATCAAAAGATAACTTTTTTCAATATTGGACAATCGATGTATGCAAAGAATGGTTAAAGAGGCTGCCGTTCTAATTCCAGTTATGACATAGTTTCCAGTGACAACTACCGAAATATAGTTTAATTCAAATGACAACTCTTCGGAAAGCCTTTTATATACTTCGCTTTTCGTATTTATTCCTTCTAATATGAATTTTAAATATTCACACCTTTCATTATTTATTTTTCCTTATATAAAGCCATATGATAGCAATACAGACGAAATTATTTTAAACCGCAACTAAATTTTATTAATTTAAATCTAATAATAACTACAAATTACGACTAAAGGTCATTGGCGCTGACAGACATATTCTCATTATACAAATTTACGACATTACAGCAAAGTTCAGCCATTGACCGACCTTTAGCAGCTACAAGTCAAAATATTATTGTTGGCACTCATATTAATCCAATTGGATTCCATGGGAATAGGAAAAAATGCCAATAAGAAATTTCACAGGAAAAGAAAACAAAGAATAGAATTTTAAAGGAAACCCAAATATTTTCTAATTTCAATCACTTATCCTTGACTTTGTCAGAAAACAAACAGCCAACAGACAGACACACACCATGGTAACCTGGAGAACACGTGCTTATCTCACTAATCCCTCGGTGGAAATCAACAATGAATGGGCCATGTTTTACTAAAAAAATGGAAAAACAAAAAGAACAAGAACAAGAAAACAATTGAAATGTAAATTGGTCTTATGTTTAATTTTAAGTGGTCCCCCCCTAATTGGATTAGGAGACAATTAAGAAATTCAGTCACTTCAAGTGTCTAAGGGATTTTTCGTTCACTTGTTTTGGCTATCGCAGCCTATAAAAGGAAACTGTTACGGGACATGGACAACAGTTGTCGGACTTACCTGATCGAAAAACAAAAGCCAACGTGAAACGGATACGCAAAATTGAAACGAAAAAATAACTAAAACCTCCTGAGGATATCCTGACACAAGCAATGGAAACAAGACAACATTAAAAAGGATAACACCACAATTCCATTACTTGTTAACGTTTTCCAACAACCAACACAAAGGAATCGAGGAGTAGTGTCCTTTTTCCAGCAACAGGATACTTAAACGATACAAAATGCTTTCCTTTGTCAATTCGCCCGCTCTGGAACATTTGCGCGGTGGCCGTAATGTCAGCTTGGCCGAAACTGTTCCAGCCGACATCCTGCACATGGTGGATCCTTATTGGTATCAATGGCCACCACTGGAACCAATGTGGTTTGGCATTATCGGATTTGTAATTACCATTCTGGGCATTATGTCGTTAACGGGTAACTTCGTCGTCATTTACATCTTCACCTCGGCCAAATCGCTGCGTACTCCGTCGAATATGTTTGTCGTGAATTTGGCATTTTCCGATTTTATGATGATGTTCACCATGTTTCCACCCGTCGTACTGAACGGCTTCTATGGCACCTGGATAATGGGACCATTTTGGTGTGAACTATATGGCTTGTGTGGTTCGCTATTCGGCTGTGTTTCAATTTGGTCAATGACACTGATAGCCTACGATCGTTATTGTGTCATTGTCAAGGGTATTTCGAGGAAACCATTGACCATCACAGCTGCAGTTTTCCGTTTAGCGTTCGTCTGGAGTGTGTGCATGATATGGGCCATATTGCCAATGGTCGGCTGGAATCGTTATGTACCCGAGGGAAATATGACTGCATGTGGTACAGATTATTTTGCCAAAGATTGGTATAATCGTTCGTACATTATTGTCTATTCCGTTTGGGTATATGTAACACCCTTGACAACGATTATCTTTTCCTATTGGCATATTTTGAAGGTGAGTTGGGAGTTCAGAGTAGGGAAATGTGGGTTTGGGTTATGGATAGATTATCCGTTTAAGGCACACAGAATAAAACCAAATTAACACTATTAAATATTTTTAAAAATTAGATCGTGATGCCTTCCGAAGACCTAATAATGAAAATGCGAATATTAACAAAACTGTGCATCACTAAAATCTTGAACCAATGGTAGAAGAAAACCCCTAGCTGGGTTTTGAATTATAAGCTAAAGTTTTTGTTAATAACACATATCCGTACCAAAAAATATTAATTATGACCCAAGTTTCAGGGTAGCCCCCATGTAACGATACACCCCAATATTCGGTATTTTGGGGATTTTAGACACCTTTTAAAACCAAAGTGGCTGTAATTTTGCATTTTTGTTCTCATTGAATAACACATATCCGTACCAAAAATTATTAATAATGACCCAAATTGTAGGGTAGCTCCAATAGAACGGCAACCTGTTAGACACCTTTTCCAACCGAATTTGCTGTAATTTTGTATTTTGGATTAATTAATTTTAGATATTTTCATTGTCATCCTCATGGTGTAGAGTATAAAATGTTCGGCCGGACTGACGATGTTAAGTTCAGCCTTTTTTATTTTAAAGTCGCATTTTTGTAAATGGTTATATGCAAGAAAGTGATGGGAATTTACCGCACGTTTTCTGTTCTCTTTGTGTCATATCACATTTCAAAAAAACGATAATCCCATGTTGCAGACAAAAAATTAATTTTAATTAACTACCTCGTAACGGATAACTTTCAATTTACCTTCGGCATTTTGACAAGATGTCACATTAATTTTCTCAATATATGTGTATATATTTGTATTTTTCTTCGATTTCAGGCTGTGCGAGTACACGAAAAGGCAATGCGTGAACAAGCCAAAAAAATGAATGTTGCCTCCTTGCGACAAAGCGATGCCGACGCCAAGTCGGTGGAAATCAAATTGGCCAAAGTGGCATTGGTCACCATATCGCTGTGGTTCTTGGCCTGGACACCGTACACAATAATTAACTATGCCGGTATATTTGAGTCCATGAATTTGTCACCGCTGAGCACTATTTGTGGGTCGGTGTTTGCCAAGGCCAATGCGGTGTGTAATCCGATTGTCTACGGCTTAAGGTAAGACGACACGTGCCGCCGCATAGCTTCGTAAATTATTTACTTCTTTACATGTATTTTTAATTATTGGTTTTTTCTTTTTGTTCATTTTCAGTCATCCAAAATACAAACAAGTTTTGAAAGAGAAAATGCCCTGCCTGGCCTGTGGCAAAGATGATACCACGGCTGCTGAAATCCGTACGCAAGCCACAACGGAAGTTAGTGAATCGGCGGCGTAAAAGGATACTGGTTTGCAATTCACCTTGCACGTTACTACGGACAAATGATTTCATTTCAAAACTGGGTTTATATTTAATCTTAGCTATATACATGTTAATTTATTGTAATATTTGTAATTCCTGTAGTCTCAATTTCTTCATGAGGGAAACAAAAAAAAAATTAATACTTGGACGTTGACGAACAGCTTTTGTACACGGTTTTATTCCTATGTTTGAAAAAAAGCATACATCCTCCTACGGATAAACAAAATTTTGCCATAAAAAATTCAAAATATTTTGGAACAAAAAATAATAAGAAACCAATATTGTGTTAAAACAAACAAAAACTTTGCAATTGAAAAAAAAGATAAAATTAAAAATGAGCAATTGATATAAAATCATAAATTAAATGTGTATTTTTATACCCTTCACCACACTGTGTTGCAGGGTATTATGTCTTAGTGGTTGGTCTTAGAGATAGACCAATGGTTCATTTTGAGAATATGCATAGAATCAATTTCTGAGTCGATTTATGCATGTCCGTCTCTGTCCATATTAAATTGTAAACAAAGTACAGATCGCAGTTATGCTACGAATTGAATGAAATTTGGCGCCACTCATTTACTTGGCCTTAGCTCTCATATATATATTTTCGTCAGATTTTATCTAAATTTGTGCACCAAATTCCCAAAATTTGTCCGATTGACACAAATTTTTGTACAGCGCACTGAATTAAGTCCAGTTTGATGTCTGTGAAGTTTTGTTGAAATCGGTTATGATTTAGTTTCGTCCGGTTTTATGTAAATGGTGCACCAAAGTCCCTATATATCTTTCGATTTGCACAACATTTTGCACAGCGTAATGAATTAGGTCTAGAATAATGTGTGTTAAGTTTCATGGAAATCGGTTCAGGTTTAAATATAGCTCCCATATATGTAGTTTCCTCCGATTGATACAAAATTTTGCTCAGAGTACTGTAATATGTCTAGATTGATGCATGTCAAGTTTTTTATTGGATTTTTTTGTGGAGATAAATTCTGGAATAATTTTTTTTCACAACTTTGACCATTTTGTGGGGGGGTACCTGAAGGAGTTGACCGATATTCCCCATCTTCGAACTTGAACATAGCTTGGAAGAAATGTTAAGATGTCCAAAATTTGGATGAAATCAGTTACTCCCTTCGAGAGTTATCGTGAGCACCAGCCGGACGTTTTTAAATCGACTCCAAATTGTCTGAAACGGATTTGGTCCAAAGAAGCATGGGGTCTAAAATCTATATTTCGATGAGACACATTTTAACCGTATTAAATGTGTATTTTTATACCCTTCACCACACTGTGTTGCAGGGTATTATGGAAACGAGATAGACCAATGATTCATTTTGAGAATATGCATAGAATCAATTTCTGAACATAGCTTGGAAGAAATATTAAGATGTGTAGAATTTGGATGAAATCAGTTACTCCCTACAGATAGACGGGTGGACGGACTTTTGTAAATCAACTCCAAATTGTCTGAAACGGATTTGGTCCAAAGAAACATGGGGTCTAAATCAATATTTCGATGAGACACATTTTAACCGTATTAAAGTGTATATACCCTCATTAGGCATAAGGTTGAGGGTATAACAAGTTAAAACAAGGCAGAGCAACGTCATTGACATTTTCTCGGAATTTAAATGTCCTTGAGCTATTAATTTCATTTTTACACAAAACTATTACACCTATAACTAAACATTTTTTTTAATACTGATACTTCTAAAAAAACCAGTAAGGAAAGTAGTAAAGTCGGATGGGGTATACCCTTCACCACTATAGGTATATTAGACAGAACTATTATCATGAAATTGTATGAAATAAAATATGTGATATTTATCTAAATGTGAAACGACCTAGATCTATCCATAAACATGTAATTCGTTTGTTACAATGGGACAAAAGTATGTAAATCGACTTCAAACAAATATCAATAGGACATCCGTTGGGATGCTCAATTTTGTACATTGTGCAAAATTTGATGTCAATCTGGTGTCAAACATGAGGAGTTTGATGCACAATTTACATAAAATCGGGAAACTATATCCAAATATGAACCGATTTCAACGAAATTTGTCACAGGTTATGTTATACTAATTACAGTACGTTTTGTTCCTATCAGCCATATAATATAAGGTATAATATAAGGTAGCTATATCTAAATCTCAACCGATTTTCACGAAACATGGCACACATCATTCAGGATTAAATTCAGTACGCTATGCAACATAAGAACCTTGGTACATTATTTACATAAAATCGGACGAATATATATATATATAGATCTGAACCGATATATAAATGGACTTTGGTGCACCATTCACATTAAATCGGACGAAAATATATATAGGAGCTATATCTAAATCTGAACCGATTTTTCCCAATTTCAATAGGGTTCGTCCTTGGACCAAACAAATGAGCTGTACCTAATTTCATCAAAATGGGATTATAAATGCGACGTGTACTTTGTTTATATATATCTAAATCTCAACCGATTTTCACGAAACATGGCACACATCATTCAGGATTAAATTCAGTACGCTATGCAACATAAGAACCTTGGTACATTATTTACATAAAATCGGACGAATATATATATATATATATATAGATCTGAACCGATATATAAATGGACTTTGGTGCACCATTCACATTAAATCGGACGAAAATATATATAGGAGCTATATCTAAATCTGAACCGATTTTTCCCAATTTCAATAGGGTTCGTCCTTGGACCAAACAAATGAGCTGTGCCTAATTTCATCAAAATGGGATTATAAATGCGACGTGTACTTTGTTTACAATTTAACACCAACAGACGGACTGACGGACATGCATAGTCTCAAAATGAACCATTGGTCTATCTCCTTTCCTTTTGTCTGTTACAAAGATGCACAGTGTGGTGAAGGTATTAAAATGTAAAGATCGGCCCGGCCGAACTTTTTATTCCCTTTTATATTTAAAATATGTAAAATTAATGGTGAAACACATTTTATTATTGGAGCTTGAATATACGGAAAAAGACGTGAAAAAATATGATTACCTAATGAGAACCTAATATACAAAATTACAGCCAATTTGTT
The DNA here is from genome assembly GCF_032173495.1 of Musca vetustissima. Classification (NCBI taxonomy): domain Eukaryota; kingdom Metazoa; phylum Arthropoda; class Insecta; order Diptera; family Muscidae; genus Musca; species Musca vetustissima. The sequence goes on along the minus strand of NW_026886691.1, from coordinate 13,628 downwards.
TGATAAAAGTGTCCAAAATCCCAAAAATACCGAGTAGTGCGGGTACCTATCTATGGGAGTTGCCCTGAAACTTAAGTCAATATTAATAATTTTTGGTACTTGCATTTGCTATACAATGAGAGCCCAAACAAACTTAAATTACTGTCATCTCGGTTAAAACACGTGTCCCAAATCCCCAAAATACCGAATATTGGGAGGAACTTGGGCCAATATTAATAATTTTTAGTACGCAGGTGTGCTATGCAATAAGAACCCAAAATACAAAATTACAGCCAATTCGGTTGAAAAACGTGTCTAAAATACCCAAAATAACGAATACTGGGGGTACGTTATATAAGGGCTTCACCAATACCAAACATCCTAGGAGGCAAAGTCTGTGCAAAATGTCGCAGCTCTATCTTAAATATGGTGATCTCTATCGTGATTTCAACAGACGGACTCGTATAAATCGACATATAATTTTATTGCGATCAATAATATATATATATATATATATATATTTACACTCTACCTTATTCAATTGAATACAGACACATGGAATAATGCGAACCTTTAAAAAAAAATTTTAAATCGTGGAAAATCCAATTTGACAGTTGCTATTAAGCGTATAAAATGTCATTATTTCGGAAATTCCGTTGACTACATTAAAATAGATTACGTGGAGATAATCAAGCTATTAATTCGATGATTGGCTGTCTTGAACTCATTCACTCGTTTGCATCTCGCTATCAATAAGACGAATAAGAAAAAAAAAACACATCCATAAAGTTGAGTTTATTATTCCACATTGTTTTGAAACAGTTGACTAAAAACTGTAGGAAGGAACCAAATGTGATGATTTCCTCTCAATATCTATCGCATGTTCAGATGTTCTAAATAATACACGCCCATACACAAAATTACGTAGATGGAGCTGTTCAGTAAAAATTGTTATCAGTCGGTAGCCATGCCCAACTCTGCAAAGGGGGAGTTTAATTTGGCTTTGTATAATTTAAATCTTTATGGCCTAATGTTGTCCACAGCAACAAAATGTTTTATAGCTTATATTTAATACAAGACAAGTAAATTAAATTGTGTATACAGTGCAAATTATTTAAATCGCTTCGTATTCGAAATGTACGAATTGTACCCTCTAAATCAGGCTGTCCACATTCAAGTTTTGAGACTGTATTTGTTTGAAAAAAAAAATTTCAAAAGTTCATTCAAAAAATTTTAAGGAAGGAACAAATTTTATATTCTTCTGATGGGAGAGCTAGAGGTCTTCATATAGAAGAGGTCTTCTGATGGAAGAGCTGGAAGTCTTTTTATAGAAGAGTTCGAACGGGATAAAGAAGCTGGAAGTCTTATCAAAGGGATACATGTCTTTGATCAAACATTGGACGGGTGTGAGGTTCACCTTTTGCCTTTCCGAAATGGATGCAAACGGTTCAAGCGGTGTGATTGCTTTGCAACAAGAAGCAGTGGTCGGCTTCAAAAACAGTTGATCGAAGGTGATTACCTCACCTTCAGCCTTCAAGATATGTTCTCAAGCAGTAATTTTGGGCACGTTTATTCTGGCTGTTGGGCTGCATTTAAGAAACGGTACGTTAAAATGTGGTTTAGGCGCGTAAAGCTATATTTAAGCCGACGTGCTAAATACCTTCATATATAAGAAATGATAATATTCTTATTAATGAAGCGAATGCCTTTCCATGGAATGGCTAAAAGTCTCCGTAATTGAAAATGCTTATGTCGGTTTCCCTCTCTGATCCCATAGCCCCCTTTTCGCTGTTCGATTTAATATTTGATTATTTATTTATTTGATGTTCATTATTTACCATGAGAAAAATGTAAAAAATGTAATTTTTTGGTAAAGTTATGAGCTTTTCAATATAGAGAAGAGGGCAAAAATGTGTACAGTACTAATTTATATATACAGTCCAAATTGCTTAAATCGTTTCGTATTCGAATTGTATGAATTCGGCCATCATAATTATTTTTGATTCGTGTAAAAAAGCCGGGTAATTGTCATCGCTATCAGTCTGGTTTAAATTCTGATCCTCTAAAGGCTCTATTTGGTTTTAATACACCACACAATGTTTGAATTATAGGGCTATATTTTCTAGCGGCGGACGTTGACATCTCAAGGTCGCACACACCATCAGAAATAGGTTTTTTTCTATCGCATTTTCGTCAATACAAGCACGTTTGGTCTTATATATGCCATTTGGAACCATATTAAGGGATTAGTTTGAAAGACAAACTCAAAAACATTTTAAGGAAATAATATTGCAAAATCTGTATATGGCCGACTGTGCCCCACTTTAAAATGCCGAATGTACCCCGAATGTACTTTTTATATTTTTTTTCATTTTCTTCCATCAGTCTTGTAAAAACATTATATTTTTATATATTTCTATAATAATACACATCGTAGTTAACCACTTTATAATAATATTGTCTTAAAAATTTAAAAATTTTATACACGAAATACTTACGAAATGGTATTGAGCGAGAAATTTCAAACTTTGTGTCAGATATTTATTTGGATATTCGATACCTATGTATCGAAACTAGCGATTGCAGAAGGTGCCCCAGTCTCCCCTACTGTATCTACCGAGTGGAAGGATGTAGCGACGTTTGTTCATATCCTATTTAGGATAGTTACATTAAATCTCATGGCATAATTATACAATGTAGTCTCATGCAGACAATGATTCCAATTTTTTCATAAATTTACTTTTGACAACATTCAGCTTTCAAAATTTAAATGAAAATACCTTCCTCTTAAATGTATTAATATTTTTAAGTTCCCTGCTTCCGAAACCTATCAATATTTGTTGTAACACTTATAGCTACGCCTAGAGAACAATGTGCAGCTTCATAAAATAAAAATTTTTAATTTTCTGAAAATTTGCCAATCGACACACATAAAATTTTATGGAATTTATTTTTCATTTTATTTGAAATTGATGTGTGAGTTACACGATGTTTGGGCCGCAGTTATGGTCCAAACATCTCGTGGAGAAGGGGATTGGGACAAAGAATAAGCATGCCTGTTTTCAAAGCGATCGGTTAATATTTAGGGTCAAATGGACTGACTTTTGTGTGAAAAATTACAAAATTTGTATTCTATAGCGTATATATTTACTTCTGAAGGACATAGAGCCGATGAGTTGATATTATATCCAAGAGGAGTGGTTGGCCTTTAAATTGGCACCAATTACGTTGTCGTATGTACTAAGATGTGGGAGTTACACGTAAATATTTATTTATTTAGTTTATTATATAATATCTGAATGAGTAAGCACCCATTCAGATATTATATAATAAACTATTACCACACTAGAGGTCGGAAATGTAGCGCCGATCACTTTGTAATGTTCCATGAGGTTCCAGTTATGGTCAACAACAACGTCTTTAATTTTCGGTGATGATCAGATAATAATTTTGGGATGAAGTGGACCGAAAACTTTTTGTTTTTTTTTTCGATTCGATCTATAGGCTACAATTAGAAGCCGAACATCACACTACAACCCAGGGTGAATGGATTATGGACAAGTAGTTAGAAGGGCTGTACTAGATATTTGTAATTTTCGGAAAATATGCCAGTGTAAGGAAGTGCTGTTGACCTGTAATCGGGCAAGATTTTTGATTTTTATAATAAAAAAATTTTTTTCATATTAAATTAACATTGTGACAATAGTAATATTAATAGTTATTAATGTTGAAATGGCATCCTTCTATTTTAAAAATAAAATAACATTGACTCATGTTGAAGCAACATTTCAATCATTTAAATTAACATTGTGACTAGTTAAAATAATGTTTACCATTGTGAAATTAACATTGAGAAAATAGTAAAATCAATATTGATTAATGTTGAAATGATAATATTTTAAAAACTAATTAACATTGACTCATGTTGAAACAACATTTCAAGCATGTTAAATTGATATTGTGAAATGTAACTGCTAATTGGAACAAGATTGAATAAAGTTGTGGATTGTTAAAAATACATGAAACAATGTTGAAATTAAATGAATTCATGTTAAATTACAAAAAAAAGAAGAAGTACAGCTATTTTAGTGTATATCACCGAAATTCCATTCGTGTAGCATTTATTAGAGTCTAAAGGCGTATACCGAGTGGAAAAGTGAAGTAATACAAATATTAAGTGAATTTACAAAAAGGAGGACATAAAGGGAGCTATTCCACCAATAGGCCTTCGTGCTTCTTTCCTGGAAAATTGTTTTGTTGAAGGAAAATATAAGTAAATCATGTTTTCATTTTATTGTTTGCAAATATTTTGTTCGTATTTTTTACAGTATAACATTGATGACGATACCTTGTCCCAAACGATAGCCAATACACGGGAAACTTGTCAAAATGTATGTCGACAAGGTTGAGAGGTGTAAAAGATAACAAGGGATGGATATCATACTAAGTATTAACCATCCCGAAAATCCGTTTGTTAAAGAAACTTTTATATTGGCTATTTTTCACTGCGAGGTTGCAATTGATTTTGTTCAACAATCATTACTTTTTATATTGAATTCACATAAATATTGCATTAATTTAAAGTTAAGATGTTGGTGTATATTTATAGATGTTTTCTTCTTACTGATAACGAGATGCAAACGCGTGTTTGGGTCGTATACTCAATATATTATCTCGACGTAAAAACCCACGGAATTTCCGAAATATTGAATTCATAATCTTAATTAATTAATTGGAAATCTTCATACAAAAAATTATCAATATTGTCTTAAGTTTTGGGACAAGCCCCATATAAACCTACCTCAATTTATTGGATATTTTGTGCAGAGTTTTCAACCAAATTTTTCATATTTTATTGGGATATACCAAAGTATTATGCCAGCAATACATAAACCAACATTTTCTTGCTATGAAATGATATATTGATTTTTTTCTTATCTTTGGTCCGTAATTTAGGATTCATTTTATTTGATTTTCAAAATCTGATCTCACATTTGTCATCAGTGACCATAGGTCTTCAAAACGTGTTCAACAAAAACATTATTAAGTCTATTTGTAAAAAAAATGGCCGTCATTTAATCAGCGATCGCGAAGTCCATAGTATGACACTTCAAAAATACTTTTGATACATTTTGGTACTATTTAAAATATATATATATATATGCACTTGTTCATGCAAGTCCAATGTTGAATTTCATTAGTTCTGTGATTTAGATCAGCTCCCAACAAGTTTATATGACTCCCATATAACGGTAGCCTAATGTTAAGTAATTTTTTATACCTTTCGCCATAAGGTAAAGAGTATATTAAATTTATCAACATAATCACGATGATGATCGCAATATTTATGATAGAGATTTGATTGGATGTTTAGTAATGAAAATGGGATGTTGGCCAACCGAATTTTCTGCAATTTGGTATTTTGGGATTTTAATGTATAGCGAACCTACTTTCTAAAAATTATTAATGCCTCAAGTTTCTACCAAAAACTATGAACATTGGTTCAAATTTTAAGATATCCCCAATATAACGGTACCACTATTAGTGTTTTGAAGTTTATGCACGTTTTTAACAAATTTTCTGTAATTAGATACATTGAGTTAGCATTGGATAACAAATTTCCTTACCAAAAATTATCGATATCGATCTACATTTTTAAGATAGCCTCCCCGAACGTCTACTGCTATAAAAGTTTGCCCGTCGAACTTAACGACGTTTTTACTTGTTATTAAATGTCCTCATTTTATATATCGGTAATTGGCATGTTGAGGTAAACGAATTGGTAACATCATGAGACTCTATGTTATAATATATGTTTTGACGGAGGTTTTGGTATATCCTGCACATTAGATATTATGCATATTATGCATTTTTATATCCCAGTTGCAATATAAAACATTTTAGGAGTAATAAAAATGTATGTGCAAAATTTCAAAACTCTATATATCTTTTATATTGCTGGTTTATAGTTAGTAGTTCTCATTCGAGTTTAATAGTCGAACTTTGCATTGAAAAGGAAAATCAGAGAAAACATTTCAATTCAAAATGTCTTCTTATATTAGTCTTCTCTGTGATACACATTTTGGTATCGGATATATGCAAAGTTTTGTGTTTATAATTTCAAAGATTTTGACCACTGATTAGGTATATAACCACCAGATAATGGTACCACCTGGTTTTATATTTCTCGTGGCATAGGTAATTTAAGGAACAACACGTTCCTATGGAACTATTATTATTATTTTCAAACAAAATAATCTAGGCATGGATCTTAGAATCAAAAAATTCTTCTCCGTTCATCCGTTTTCGAATTTTAGCGAAACTAACGAACAGCAATTAATTTTTATATATGTACTAGCGGGCCCGGCAAACGTTGTCTTGCCTAGCAATATAGGTGATGTATAATTTTGGGCATTTTAGGATTGTTATAGGATTGATCCACTGTTTCAACCAATGTTATCAATATTGGTCCAAGTTTCCTGGTAGCCCCCATATAGTGGAATAGTTCGTATTTTCTCATGTGGTCAAATCTTCCTACCAAAAATTAGTATATATATATATGTATATATATATAAATTTCCCATTTATTTTCGGTATTTTGAAGTTCTTAACTCCGTTTTCCAATCTAGTACCACATATTGTGTAACATTGTCCACATATAATATGAAAAATTCGATCCAAACAACATTTTTACATGTTATTAGATATCTTAATTTAATATATCGGTATATTTTATTCGGATTAAATGTTCTCAATATATTTATAAGACTATCACATAACGGTAGCCCAATATTAAATTAGGTTTTTACACACTCTACGATTTCAGATGGAGCTTTGAAATATATTTATATTTATATTCTACATATTGGGTAAAAGGTAAAGGGTAAAAGGTAAATTTCATTATTAGATGTCTTCATTTAATATATCGGTAGTTGGCATTTTTTTTTTTGTTTATTAGCCCCCTTTTTTAGTAATTCTTTTTCTGGGGAATATAATATAAGCTAAATACAATATATATTACATATAATGAAATTTAATTTCTGGTGTTAGTGATATGATGCATACATTATGCACATATATATGTATTAATGAGATAAACTTAGATAAATATTAGTATGCTAAGTAGTTTTAAGTAGTCCTTAAGAGTTTTTGTTAGACATAAGTCATATATAAATTGTATTAATGAATTGAATTAATAAACTTGAACTTGGTAGTTGGCATATCGAGGTATTTGTAATTTCATAGTGACGTGTTCAATACGAATGGGGAAATAATCAGATTTTTCGTTATAACAAATCATTTTGACGGAGTTTTTTTAATGTGCTGTTTTTGATAGTTGTTCACTTTCCATACGAGTATCTGATATATACGAGGTGTTGTGTTTATAAGTTCAAAGACATTGACCAACGATTAGGCATATAACCACCACATAATGGTACACCTGATTTAATATTTCCCGTGGCATAGCAACATTTTAGATGCATTAAGGAACAACATGTTCGTATAGAACTATTATTATTATTATTTTCAAGAAAAATATTTTAGGGTATGGAATTTAGAATCAGAACTCTATTTCGAATGTCTTCTGATTTTTCCATTTGTCTCAAAATTGGTGCGCATTTTATGGAAAACGTGTACATAGAATGATCGCGTGCACATTCAATGATATACTTCTGATTTTTTTGTATTCTCACAAAAAAAGTTTCAATACATGTCAATGTCAAACCAATTGAAAAAAAATTGAAAAATTTAAAAATTTCCAATATTTGACAAATGTAGGCTTAAACGAATGATACGCTATCAAATTTCGCCCGAATTATATCAAAATAACAACTATGACGTAGTGCAATCAAAATTGCTCAATACTAAATTCGTGTAAATGCAAATATGCTGCGTAATATTTTTTGCAAATTGTTCGCGGTTTTCGATTTTTTAAACCTTTTGATGTAAAATTCACCAATATAATTCAAGATAGCCCAATATTAAGCTACACTCCACGATTTAAGATAGTGCTCTGAAATTTGCACATACATTGCTACTACTCTTACGATATTTGGTATTGAAAATGTTCAATCTTAGTCCACTATTTAGGGTATCCCCATATAACGGTACTTCGCAATATGAGAAATTGTAACGATTTTTTCAACAGAATTGGTTGTAATTGAGCACATGTTTCGGGGTACCTCCTATATAATGGTAGCCCTAAACATTCGGTATTTTGAAGATGTTGGGCACGGTTTTCAACAGCATTGCTTTTAATTTAATAAAAGGGATAGTTCTTGAGCAGAAAATCTCTCTACTTAAAATTATCAATATTGGCCCAAGTATATTTGTTATTTGGCTGTAATTTTATATTTAGATGATCATCGAGTAGAAAATTTTCCTAGCAAAATTTGGCCAAGCTTCCGAAAAGCCTCCATATAATGGCACTCCACATTATACGATCCTTTGGGGATTTGGACACTTTTATTGGTAGCATGAATCCTACTAAAATTGTCAATATCAGTTCACTCTTCTGTATTTTGAGGGGTTTGTCACATGTTAGAACAAAATTGGCTGTAATTTTATATTTTAGTTCTACTTACAAAAAATTGTCTATATTGATCCAAGTTTACGGGTAGCACCCACATAATGGTATCCCCCACATTTTCTCATGTGGTGTCAAATCTTCATACCAAAATGTATACAATATATAACGTATAATAAAATATGTCATTTCTGGATATTGGGGGTGAAAATTTATATATTTAGGACCAAGTTTTGATATAGCATATAAATACAGGTCCCGCTCCATTTTCGGCTCTATAAAGACATTGACCGAATTTTCTCACAGAGTTGGCTATAATTAGGGATAACGGATTCCTGTGAATAAAAAACCAGAAATACTCCACAATTATTGCCCGTTCAATTTTCGGTATGTTGAAGTTCTTACTCCCGTCTTCCAACCTGGGTGTTATCGATAATTGGCATGTTCAATACGAATAGGTAACATCGGACGGAGGTTTTGGTAAAACCTTCAAATTAGATAATATGTCTTGGATATTTTTTCTAATATTGCAGATTTTTTGTTAGTTGTTATCTTTCCAGCTGAGCTTAATGATAGATTTTTGCACATTTTTGGTATCAGATATATGCGAGGGGTTCTGTTTATAAGTTCAATGATATTGAAAAACGATTAGGTAATTTGATATTTCACGGGGCATATCAACATTTCAGGTACTTTAAGGAACAACATGTTCCTATTATTATTACTTTCAAATAAATTAATCCAGGGCATGAATCTTAGAATCCTTCATATCCTGAATGTACACGAACTCGATTCAGAATGTCTTCTGATTTTCCATCCTTGCATTAGCCCTAAAATGTACGTGCATTCCATGGAAAACGTGTACATACAATGATCGCGTGTACTTCTCAATTATTTATTGTATTCTGCCAAAAAATATTTCAATACAATGTCAATCCAATCAAAAAAAAAAAATATTTTGAAAATTTTCAATAATTGACAAATGTAGACTTAACGGAATGATACGCTACCGTTTTTCGCCCAAAATATCTCAAAATAACAACTACGACCACGTCGCAATCCAAATAGCTCGATACTAAATTCGTGAAAATGCAAATATGTTGCAGAATACTTTTTGCAAAATTTTCGCGGTTTTTTACTTTTTCTCACCTTTTAAACCTTCCCTGGAGCTCTACGAGCATTTCTACGAACAATCCGTTCAGCCGTTCTCGAGTTTTAGCGAGACTAACGAACAGCAATTCATTTTTATATTATAGGAGATAAGAGATTACAAGATTTAAAACCGCAATAACTTTGGTTCGCAGCATCCGAAAAAATCATCAAAAATCATGAATGTGCTCGCAAAAAAACTTTTCAAAATTGGAATAATGGTATTTTAAAAGAATTTTGTAATTTCCCATATATAACGATGATAATGTACACTTCAATTTGAATTAAGACTATTAATTCAAATGTTTTAATTTGAATTAATAGTCTTAATTCAAATTAAAACATCTCCACGTATTTTTCATTACCCCAAAAGTCCCTTCTATTATATTTCGAGTTTTCTCTTAGGCCTCATTTTTGCTGCAACCTGGGAGTTCCTGATTAGGGATACGTAGTCGAGCACAAAAGTCGACTTTTCTGCTAAAAATTTGAGGTTTCTGTAAAATTTGAAAGTTCTGTAATGTGTAATTTTTGGGCAATTATGGCTTTGTGATGATAAACCAAGTATTTATGAAGAAAATCGAAAGTCGATCTTGAAAATTCGACATGACGATTTTCTCAAAGATTAAAATAGTAGGTTTACATTTATAAAGATTTCATTAAGCCAATGGGTTTCAATTGTCAATTCCTTTGCATATATGTCAAATAAATCCTCATAAAGTAGGTTAACCCGGTAAAAAGTTCTAATGCATATGCCGTTTTAAGGCGCGTTTCGACTCGATTTGTAAATCGAGGTACGAAATCCTTGCTGTTTTGACTAGTATTGAAATGAAATGAAGTGGATTTGTCAGCTGTTATTTGTTTACGTATACAAACACATTTCACTGCTGTCAAAATCTCTGAGGCAAACGGTTAATCATTATTTTCATAATTTTGTTAGGAATTGCTTTCCATTAGGTCGGAAATGCAAAAACAGATTTGTTTTTTAATTATAGCAATATTTATTATACATACAACATTAGACTTTTCAATACAAAAAGTCGATTTACTTATCCCTATTGCTGATGTTTCATTAAGTAAATGTGTCATGAGGTTATCCTTTGGAGCCATCCAAAGGATAACCTAAAATTATACATATCGGCTTATAAAAAAAATTTTCACTAAAATGTTTTACCATTAAAGTATGATCTCCTTTCGACTTTATGGAACGCATTTTCTTGCCGCATTTCTAATAAAATCCCAACTGGGCTTGAACCAGTGCCTCCATATTGAGCGAATGGTATCAATGGTAGTTCAAGTAATGACATATTGTCGACCACTATCTGCAGAATAGGAATTTCCGACAGTTGTCGCTATTTACCAATAGTTATAAATTCTATACTCATATAGTCTGGATTATTATAGTAGTCTTCCACCTTGTAAATATTTATTTTATTAAAGTATACATTAAATTTTTTTCACTTAATAAACATGCTGCCCATAAATAACAAAACATAAACCTTTAAACATACGCTATTTACCAATAGTTATAAATTCTATACTCATATAGTCTGGATTATTATAGTAGTCTTCCACCTTGTAAATATTTATTTTATTAAAGTATACATTAAATTTTTTTCACTTAATAAACATGCTGCCCATAAATAACAAAACATAAACCTTTAAACATACGTTATTTTTTAATTTTATTTCTTTCCTTTTTGATGTATAACAAAGTTTTAAATTTATACTTTGAAGTCTTATTTAATGTTTAGCACATGTTTTCAAGTAAAATAAGCAATAATTCATAATCTTAATGTACCTTTAGTATTGCACATGATACAAACACACATCATCCCCAAACAATTTTCTCTATCCAATCAACATAAACCGAAAGTCGGGTATAAAACGAAGGAAGGCCCTTGTTAGCACAACCACCTTCACCATACGATGTAACACCCAGGACCAAAAACAGACAATTATAATCGGGATGATCAACAAACAGTGGACCACCTGAATCCCCTGCACATGTATCGCGCTCATAGTAAAATGATCCAGCGCACATTTGTATAGTTGTATTAATCGTGATGGCCGCCTTATCCACTTTCGAGAGGCACAGCTCATCATTGAAATTATCCAATTTGACTTTTTGTAAATGGCTAGCTGATCTACCGTAATCCTTTAGTGCTCCCCATCCTGTTGCAAGAAATTGTTTAAAGTCACGTCCATCGGCTAATGGCAGACATGCAGGCACAATATAATCATTAAACTGGACGGATGCATTTAGTTTCACTACAGCGATGTCATGGAATCTGATATCGTCATCATACTCATCGTGGATTTTATAGGTAGCAATGGAAAAGTCGACAGGAGCAGCATCATCATCCGATTTGTTGTAATCAAGTTCTCCCAAACGTACAATGTTCGGTTCACTGTAAGAGAAAACAATGGGGAAGGGTAAAATATATTTTAGATAGTAAAATTAAAGAAATAAACTCTAAGGAAAATTGAGAAGTCGAACGTGGTCGAATATAAGATAACCTACACCACTTTAACCAACCTGGATAATCATTTACATGGTCTCGGTCGAAAAAAAAATTTAAACCTGCTGATAACTTATGTATTATAGTTTGTAAATAAAGAAGGATATTTACGTTTGATAATGTCGTTAGACTCTTAAAATCTAATACTAAAAAAATGAAAATATGTCCAATAACCATATATATATACTATACAGATGTTCTATCTGCCAATCTAAATCCTTAAGAAGTCATATAATCTCAGTTAAGATTTACTCACTTTGGTACATAAAAACAATGTGCCGCTGTTACGACATATTTGTCACTAACCAATGATCCGCCGCACAAAACTGTACGTTGATCTCCATTTACGTAAAATAACAGCGCCATGAAGGGAAACTCTTTGGGATCGGCGTTTTTGCCGCCCACAATCAGGGATTTATCACAAACCTTTCGTGTGTTCTGATATGACTTACATTCTATAAAATAAACAGCGATGAAATTAATATCAAGCAATACAGAGTAACATCAAATAATAGATGTAGTACCTCTTACTATGCGTTTATCGTTATCTTTTGGCGGCACATAGGGTTGAGGTGGAACCGGACAACAGACATACACAGCATTTGCACCAATCTTGCAATAGGGTACATTTCTTATGAAACGAAATTTCCTTATTATTTCCGGACATTGTCGTAGTAATCGGCATTCTGTATTTATACTGCACTCATCGCCGGATGCTGTAAAATACGTCAATGATGAGGCATTGTGATCAATATATATTTGGTATTCCCTAATATGATTTATAGATTGAAATGCATTGCTTTGAACGCTTCAACTGCATATACACAGGATTATTTATATTTATTGTACATTAAGTTATCATCAACATATAACAAACCCTCAGTATTAATGTTCGTAAGAGCCTCAAATGTTCGTAAGAGTCAAAATCATACATAATTGCATTGCAGGAATACTTTTACCAGCTCATTGTCTAAGTCACGCGCTCATTTAATAAAGTTAAGCGCGTCCCTCATGAGGAATCTGTCGATCCTATCACAACCAGCCGCATCATGCAGGAGGATGGTTTCCGGCTCTGACGACCCAGGCAGTACGTCAAAATTGACTTCGCCCATGACATAAGTCAACATGGGAAGACGTAGGACAGTATGGGACTGATAACCTGCTTGTAAATAAAAAGCTTGATCTTCTGAGATAATCCGTCATTAAGACGTAGAACACGTTGGTAAAGAAAAAAAAAAATATATATATATATATATGGGGCCCAGCAGCGAACCCCATCTATTACAATCCTTTCTTGAGAAAGCGAATCGCCTACCTTGATACGGAACTTTCTGTCCCTTAGGAAGCTGGCTATTAGACGACACGTTTGTCTGTCAAACCCGTAGTTCTTCATTTCGAACTGAATGCCGTCGTGCCATACTGAGTCAAACGCCCTCGCGAAATCCAGACTAAAG